>NC_087249.1:42025847-42327821 GCF_037042905.1 Lytechinus pictus
TACCCCTTCTCGCTACATCGTGGTTATAACAAAGTACTTACTTGGGGAATCCAACGATAAGTCAGAAATAAGGACTCCGAAAATGAAACTGAAGTAATTGCATCAAACTTGGCCTAGTTTTGACAACCGTAGCGTCCTCTTTACGAGATGAATTTATCACTTACCCGGTACTTAATGTACGCTTTCTTCTTTTATACCTCTCTGTCCTTTTCTTCCGGTCTAATTTTACAACAAAACACGATAAAGGCTTGACCCTATCTTTTCTGGAGGATATCCCAAGACTGTGCTTCTTCCAGAGTTTCTGTTTCTGCGGAGAAGCCAAATTTCCATACCGAAACAAGAAGCATAATGGAGCGTATCTCGTCATTACCAATTACATTGGAAATTGATCGTGTATGGCTTGGGGGCAGAGTTCTTTTATTAATTCAAGGGGTAAACTTAAGGAAATCATATATTTTGAGGAATATTTCCAGAGGAGGCAACATGTTGCTGAAATTATGGTTTACTTGATGGCTTTTGTTTGTATTTTTAACGACTAAATTTTGTCAGCTGAAGGCGTGCAATTAACGATAGCTGGAGATGGTGACAGCAACGACTTATCGGATTTCAGGTTGTAACTGTATACTCTGGGGCTCTTCGTAGCTTTAAGATGCAGTCCCTCCCCTAAAACTCCCCCTTCTCCCCCTTTCTTTCTGTACTTCTATCTATCTATCATTCCCTCATTTTTTTTCGTCTCTCTCTTCACTCCTGTTCCCTCCCACTATCCTCCATCTATCCATCCTCATTTTCACAAATGTCCTTTTGTATTATCAGTGATTAATTTCTTTTGATGATATTTTACCTTGCTCCACAATATATAGTCTCTCTTTCTTATTCTTTTTTATTCTTTTATATACTTTCTTTCACCATTTATGCTTCCCCAAGTTGGAGCTTGATTGTACCACAAATGGTGTTCCTTTTTAATAGCCTCCTCCCCTTGCTCCTCAACTTTCTCTTTCTTCTTAAAGGACAAGTCCACCCCAGCAAAAAGTTGACTTGATTAACAAGAGAAAAATCCAACAAGCATAACGCTGAAAATTTCATCAAAATCGGATTTTAAAGTTTCGCTTGATTTCACAAAACAATTATATGCACATCCTGGCCAGCATGCAAATGAGGAGACTGATGACGTCATCCACTCACTATTTATTTTGTATTTCATTATATGAAATATGAAATATTCTAATTTTCTCCTCATTGTCAAGGGAAACAACGATTACTTCCTCCCTGAACATTTGAAATTAGCATTGTTTAATACTATATGGTTCAGTCAAGTTGGTCCTTATTGTTAAATATGTAAAAAATGAAATATTGTATAATTCAAACAATAAAAAGAAAAGAAATAGTGAGTGATGGACATCATCGACTGACCCATTTGCGTGTCACCGAGTTGTGCATATCACTGTTTTGTGAAAAATAAGCGAAACTTCAAAATGCCATAACTTTTGTTATTTTACATCAGACTCTGATGATATTTTCAGTGTTATACTAGTTTGATTTTTCTCTATTTATTCTTATCAACATTTTTTCTGGGGTGGATTTGACCTTTAAAAGCGGTTCGTCTAGGACAGTGTTGTTGTCAAGATAATTTTTCTTCCCAGGTATTGTGACTTGAGTGTGTGTTCTTGAAACGGATGTATCTGAAAATGACAGCAGGTGTCATCCAAAGCCCAAATATCCATCGGAAAAACAGCTTTTCAATTGGTTTGAACTTTTAACATTTCAGAAAATACAATGCCATATCTCTTTGCTACCAACCTTAGTTCTACATCGTTGCGCTTGACAAAACGTATCCTTTTAAACAATTAGGATAACTAGTCGTGTTGGGGGCACTGGTTGTTGACTACAGTCACGTCAGAACCCCGTCTTACAAAGAGTTAGGATTGATCCAGTCAACCACAACTATGGAGAGCCAACAACGTCAACATGTATGATACATATTTGTTCAAAATATTTTCTAGATATGATGTATATTCATACATTCACTGTTTTCTTGACAATTCAGTATGCTTCTTTTTGTTTTCAAAGGACATTGTGCAAATTTCCTGAAGAACAAATCATGTCATTGATGGATTTCCATACACTTGAGGTTGATCGGATCAATCGTTCACTCTTAAAATGTTGGGCAACATACTGTCCACACAACAATTTGTTAAAATTTTATCCAACTCTAGGTAGTTTTCGACCAATACTGTGTAGTTTTCACCCAAAGCACACATTATTGGTTTAAGACTACCCAGAATTGGATAGAGTTTTAACCAATTGTTGTGTGGACAGTATGTTGCCCAACATTTTTAAGAGTGTAACTCTAGGTAAGACGGGGCCCAGAAATCATCCTTTGGGGAGGTTTCGAAGTGGATGGAAAATATTACCCCAAATAATCTTGCATTAATTTTGTCATTAATGATGGTCATCACGTTTTACGTACCTGTCAAAAAGGTGTTTCTTATTTGATATAATGGAAAACTTTACGAAAAATAAATTTAATTCAGATTTAAGTCAGAATATAAGATCATTACATGGTTCTTAGTTACCAATCACGTTCATTTTCTATTGGTACAGTACAGTATTTCTTTGTATATTTCTTTTCAAAACTAGCCACATCTGTATATTGCGAGTTTTAAAGAAGTTACCGTGGGACTGCTAAATTACAATATTAGTACCTGTTGTGCAACGACACCCTGATTTAGTAGCTTATAACAGTAGCTTGTAACGTGTTATTAATGATATTAAGTTCAGGGTAAGGTGTGGACACTTTGAAATGTGTTTAATTTTTTTCTCCAAATGTCACGGGTTTTTTTTAGTTTGTATTCTAAATATAAGAACATGAACATGGCAACTGGCCCCAATTATCTTACCAAGATACAAAGAATATGCCAGTGATACATTATTATTTCTCTATCATGTGTGCCAACCTTTCCTTGAAGGAGCTTGTCACATTTTCCACCGAGAATATTTTTAAGCATTAAAAGCGTTACTACCCACACTCTAAGAAACTCTTAGACGTTTAAGTTTGGCAATGGGTCTTTTAGTTTCCAGATATTTCCAATATTAATTGCTAAGCAATTTTTCTCGACCGTTTCTTGACGCACATTTTGACAATAATCCGATAAGAGCATGTTTGCTGTGGAGTCAAAATGTCAAAAGAAGGCCATTTGGTGGCGATGGGGATATTTGTTTCCCCTTTTTCTAAGTTGTTTCACGAAATGGCTTCAAAGCTTTAAAACGTGATAGTGCTTAGTAAAATGTTGCTTGTTGGTGAATACCAGACTTTGTTATGCTTTTCGACTCCAGGCCAGTCTCTTGTGCCCCTACCGCATTGTAATGCGTCCCGGCTTGTTGGAACGATGCCGGTTGACGAACAAAGAAAGACTGATTATCATATTTACCGTCTTTCGGACGGCTCGAAATCTGGTCATCATATCCACAAGATTTAGTGTTAAATAAGACCATTCGTGCCTCGTATGACGTCATGACCAACGAAAGTAACGCGATCAAGTTTGCATTCCTGGCATATCCGGGTAGTCCCGAGTCGTTCTCGGTTTTTACGATGATGCTGTTCAGATTCGCATACTGGGTCATTAGGGCTGACGAAAGAAGGGGCTTTCTAAATCATTCCAGTTCTCAGGTCTTAATTTTCCTGCTAGGCGCTGGCAATTTCTGATGATCGTTATCAATATATTCCGTCTGGGTACACCCCCCCCCCGCATCTGCTCGGGCATGTACATTAATCATGTCGCCTTATCTTATTTTGTCCATACTGCCCCTCCCCCCTCTTTTCTCACCCTCTTCTAATTCTTCTATATGTGTATATCCCTCCCTCTCCCACACACACACACACACACACACATCCTCACGCACATATATAATTATGCACCACATGAGTACATCCTCGCTTGGATTGAATTTCGTGACAATCAACTATTAAATTGTAATATTTCATTATTGTATTCATCAGTTGTTTCATTTATCGTCAGTTTTACCAGAATTGCTTTAGTTTGAAGTGGGCTAGTCCCACTCAAATAATCTATCGAGCAATATGATTATCTATATTTTGAAGGGTTCTCCTCTTTACATAGTAGTTTTCAGCAGAATTAGAGATACCAAGAAGTACACAATTGTGTTATGAACAACTCATTAGGGGGCTTTTTCTATTGTGTCTATGAGTTTTCCCGTCATGTTCATTAAAATATAAACCTTTCTGAATTGTGATACGAGATTCGGACACTACATAATATATCGATGGAAAAGTCGATCGTCTTAGATTATGAATATTTCATACTCGATGAAGATGAGTGTTTTAACAAATTAGATTTAGATTAGATCGATGAGATAACGCTCGACCGAAAATTAAATAAAACGTCGATTTCATTCTTTGTCTCATATTAAACATCTTATGTCTGGAGATTTTAACGATGCATGGATGTCACAGTATATCACACGAAACACGACACACTTTAAAAGATCGTTTTACATAAAGTAAAATTCAGTATTTGAAGTAGGTTTTCAGTTTCTAGACTGGTTTTTCAACATCAAAGCCGAAAGCACCTCGATCCCTTGTATCATGCTGCGGAAAATTGGCGCCGTGTTAAATAATTGAATTCATAATTTCGTCATGTTTCGTTGGTTACGATTTGTGGCTAAAATTCAAGAGTCTGAACAGTTTCAGATGTGAAGGACAGAAACCTTATATGCTTTTGCTTGTGAAAGATGCTGTTGTGAAATGGGACCCGTTTAAACGCAACTCATGAAAATCAAGCGCAAGTCTCATAACGCGCGCAATTCATTGGTTGAAAGTCAGGTTGCATTTGATTATTGGAGTTGCGCTTGATTGCAGTTCTTTGTGCAAGGGATCCATTGCCTGACTAAATGTCAGCGAGGAAAACGGAGACAGAATGTCAGCGCATCAACAGATCAAGAAATTAAAGAAATGGCCGACTTTCTTTCCGGGATAATGCGATGAAGTTAGACGTATGAATTACGGACCTGGATGGAAGAGAGGCATTTTGAACATGAGATCTCGCGAGACTTACGGGGAAATAGACATGAAAGAAATGAATAAAAGCTAAAGATTTCTAAAAACTTAATACCGGCGCGGCGTCATTGTCGCCGAAATGGAGTTTGAGTTGCGCCATTGGGGATCTGCTATAATCTTCACACCGACCGACCCCCACCCCCTCCCTATTTTCATCCTCTATTTTTCTCTTTCCCCCTTTTCCATCTCTGTCTTCCTCACTCTCTTTTGAACTCAGCATTCTCATGAAGGATGCATCTTTCGTTCGGTCTCTTCATTCCTCGATTTGTCTCCAATCCCTCTTCTTTAATGTCTCCGTCCCCATCTCACTCTGCCCACCCCCCTCTCTCTCTCTCTCTCTCTCTCTCTCTCTTTCTTTCTCTCTCCCTCTTTCTCTCTCTCTCTTTCTTTTTTCCTCCTCCATATTACATCCCATTCCCTTCTCTCCACCTAAACTTCCCCTTCCTCCGTTTCCTCCTCTTCCTAGCCCCAGCTCCAACACGACGCCCTTCCATCTTTACCTCTTCCACCATTCTCTCAATTTCTATTTACCCCCCCCCCTTTCATGATTACCCCTATACACACCTTGAAACGCACCCAAAATTAAGACGAATCGGTAGACAACGCCTCGAAGCAACACCATCCATCATCCAGGCCAGCCTCATCCGTATCACCATGGTAACGGGATGCGATCCCAATACCGGGGGTCGATATCCAAGGACCGGGTTACTCAGGGGGTGCCATGGGATTTGTATCTGATGATGCAATAAAGCGATGTTTTTTTATGCGATGACCGTAATGGCGGACTTTGTTTGCCGTTGAGTGATGATAAGGAAAAATGCGTTTCCTGATGTAACTTCAAATCCCCGTATCCCTCATGTTTACTCAGACTAATAAAAACAAAATTGCTCATTTTGGCGTTTTGTACTTATGAATCAGTCGGCTTTAAGTGTGATGACAAATTAAGATGTGAATATCGCCTCCGGTGGTATGAAATAGAAATGTGTGGGTTTTTTTTTTTTTTATTATCTTGAGTATTATCTTGATAAAAATGTTTTTCTTTCTTTCTGGTATATACTAAATTGCAAAAGTAATAGTTGGATTAAATTATATTTTCAGATGACCGTTATCTTGAAAACACGATCGGGTGCCAAAGTAAGGCAGTTGTTCTTTATTATCCGTGTCCCAAATATATTCAATATTGTATTCGTATAACAACAGGAATATATGTAAACTGTATTTAAAGAATTATTATCATAAACCTATATATATATATATATATATATATATATATATAAATAGGGCATTTTAATCTGCTTGTGTAATTAATATCAGCGTATTTTACCGTTGTTACAATGCGCCAAAATCTAGTGAACTCCCTTATAGGCTTTTATGTATCGAACTTGCTGTGCACCATATTGCCTGACGAAAGTGAATAGTGATCATTAAAGTTAAATAATACTGATTTTATTGAATAGCCTTTCGCCATGTGATACATGGAAATATTCTTCTCGTTGGGGCCAATATCAATGGCCGTATAAAATAATTCAAATCGATCCGCTCATCTGCGATTCGTGCAGTATTGCATAACTCGTAGAATATTTCGGTATCCCATCCCGAACTTTATAAATGATAAGTAGCCATATCCCCATTTGTCACTTGAATACTGACATCATACATGTCATAATGTGCCACTTGTTGACAATAACGCATACGATCATGGGATCTTTTCCCGACGAACGCGTCCTCCCCCTCCCCTTCACCCATCGATACCAAATACGACCGTTCCCAGGCCCTATCGTTCCCCTCCTAGGCATAATTTTCCCCCAGCATGCAATTGCAATCACTGATCATACAAGCAGGTAAAAAAAAAAACATGTGCCAGTTTCAAGACGGATGCATAATTTTCCCATGATCCGCTAAACGCGAGAGGCACGGGTATAATGCATCGCGACCTGCATGTCCAGGCACGAGCGTCTATTTTTAGATGTGCCCGGCGGAGGCTGTTCGAGTAACTTGTTGTATTCAAAGAGGTATACATCTTATTTTCTCCTTCTCCAGCTTTAATATGAATTTCACCTTTGGGCGAGAGTAAGTTGTGCGGTTCAGACACGACTCGATTTGAATTATTAAGTTTAAACTTGAGCGAAAATGTCCTCATGGAATCAGGAATGATCTTTGCAATGCAGATGTATCTTTAAAAAATCATGTTCTAGGCAGGATGCTTTCTCTCATTTAACTCTGTCTTTGAAACGGGATTCACCGGAAGTCGGTTTTTAAGTTCGCAACATAGGGCTTGAATAATGTAAATGTTTTTAATGTAAAGATAATAGTATATACTGTATTTTATTTAGTTTTTAAAGAATCCCACTTTAGCCAACGAATTTGTTCTCACATTTTGACAATCCGTAAAGTCACTGCAAATAAAAGTGGTTTTCTTTCAGTAAACAACTGTCAGTACAAGCCACAGGTAGCTCCTTGAATGATGAAACGGCGTTTGTAAATACGATTTGAATGTCCTATCCTGAATGTCATCTTTCTATTCTTATCTCCACCAATCCAAGCTCAGCTGTAATTAAGACATTTTGTCCTTGAAGTTTCCTTATCTCCGTCTACAATCGATGATCAACTTCGTCATTTAGTTTGGAAGGATTTATGGTCTTGAAAGTCACGAATTTCTCGTCTTTTATTGTCATTGAATATTTGCCTAAGCTCTGCCTTGAGGAAACGATAAAGATAGAATATCAAAAATATATATCTTAACTCTCCCCTCCCCCTCTCTCACTCACACGCATACTTTCTCTCTCTCTCTCGCTCTATCTATCTTCTCGTCTTTTTCGTTGCTTCAATACTTTCCGTTAAGATATCCTGCCGTCGTTTTCTTCCCGATGGTTTTATACGAAAAAAATATCTTGTGATTTACTTTGAGTTAGTCTTCATGTATTTTTCCTTTTTTATGTTTTCGTTTTCTTATCTTGAGCATAAATTTACATCTTGATAAAAAAAAACTCACCATATTGAGTATTAATAAGCAGTCTTATGCACTTACTAAGAATTAAAACAAAAATTATAACCTCTCGTTTTCGACATAGAACAAAAGAAAAACCTAATAACCAGAATGTAACGTATTCATACTTTTGTTTTATTGTAAGTTTTAATTCAAAGAAACATCAAATCATGTTTTTGTGAAACCTAAAACGAATTAAAATGGCAAGGAGGATCTTGTGTTAATTGTATTGGGAAATCAAAATATTCAAAACGTTAATGCCAGTTTGGTTCTCTCTCTCTCCCTCCCTCTCTCTCTCTCTCTCCCTCTCTAGCGTGCGCACACGATTGCCCCGCCTCCCTTTACACATTTAAGACACCCCCTCATTGTCACTTCCCGAACGAGACAATAATTTTTCAAGTACTTCTTAAAATTAGTATATTGCATTCGTGTTGCATTTTTCAAAATCAATAAATGAGGTCAATATTTGAAGACATTTGATTTTGTATCAGATTAAAGATGGAAATGATATTTGCGCCCTGATCACAAAATTATTACATCACTACGGGTCAAAAATTTTGCATCACGATTGTCTAATTGGAAATGAAATAAATTTGCTTGTATTGGCAATTTCCAGAGTTGGCTAAACAACAATTTTGTTTTTACCTTCATCACAACTTACGTCACTGAGACACAATTGTCATAAGCTAAATATGGCATTACCAGAATTTCATATTTCCTATAGACCATACTTTTCAGGAACCTTCCTTTTCATCACTTTGTTCGAAAGGCAGTTTATTCAGGACATATCCAGTCATTCGTGGTCTCCTAAAAGAACGCTCTCTATGAATGATCCTACCAGTTTCATATCTAATGTTGATGTCATTTTGCACCGGTGAATTAGATAAAACTATTGACCGGTTCCACCATGCTGCGTGCATAGTAAGAAACATTGCCTTGATATATTGGACAAATTCAAGTATAATAAATGATGGCGATCATGGTAACAATACTAATGATGATGATGATAATGATAATGATAATAATAATAATAACAGTGATAATAATACACTCTAACAAAACGAAGAGCTAATTTAGCTCTTAAATAGCGTGTATAGTGACTGCACTTCGGACATCTGATTTGTCTAGTTCGAATTTGAACGAGAAAAATCAGCACTCCGAAGTGCAGTCACTATACACGCTCTTTAAGAGCTAAATTAGCTCTTCGTAGCTCTTCGTTTTTAGTGTGTAATAATAATGAATATAACCAAACAAGGTATTAACATGGGGAAAAAATATTACTAATATTAAAATAACGATAATTGTTTTGTTAGTTTGTGTATGAAAAACACACACGTTTCCTTGTATTTATGTATTTGAATGTTATACCATTTCAGTATATGAAACGATTGATTAACACTAACTTTAATTTTTTTTTATGTCATCTTCCTCTATTGAATGCGATTCGTAATTCATCTATTCATAGCTTGCATTGAAATTGCAAAAGTACAAAATAATCAGCTTATACCATGGATATATTTCAATAAGAATGATTGTATTATCTGATTATCTTTACTAACTTCATTAAATGCTATCCAGCTTAGCTTTACCGTACGGGATTATGTGTGCATGGACATTTTATCCCCATACGATTTACCGATCAGTAAGTTCAAGGGCCGTGTAGCGTTCCATACTCCATTTTGAGGCTTTGCTATGATAAACAATTTTCCAATAAACAACACTGTACTATTGCGGTGATGATGTTACGATGTGGGTGTCGTTTCAAGGAACTCGGAGGAAAAGTCATAGAGATATATACTAATCTCTATGCATGGGAAAAGTACACACTCGGCCATTTCCATATAAGTTGAATTCGTTTTAATCGTAGTATACGAATGGTTCAATGGGATTGAAGTCAGTGTGTACCGAAAAAGGTTTCTTGAAACGGTACCCTATGCCGCTAAAGGTTGAATATAACGTTGCTGTTTTATTTATATCATAATTTTTGTCATGATAATAGGAATGATGATAAGGATGATAGTACGGGCCAAATAACAATAATTGTAATTATGAAATAATGATAACAAAATTAATCATGATAATTGATATCAATAATTATCATCATCATAATATCAATAGTAGTGAAATAATTCAGGAGAATGGAAAGAAAATCCAAATTGTTTAATAAAGCGCTTGTCTCCGCCCTGCAGAATGCATTATGAAAAAATGTCATTATTACCCGTAGCTTTAGCCATGGCGCGATTCTGGCGCACAACCGTTACCTTTTTTTGCAGTCAGGTGTCCATTGACCTGTGTAGATAGAAGCAAACCGTGGAAGAATACATATCCTTGAAAGTTGCAAATTGAGATTTATGCTTTTCCGGTTCACAAAAACCATGTCTAAATATAAAATACTAGTCCTACCGGTATCCCAAATGTATTTGGTATTGTCAAAGCTTCGATGCAGCTGTCTTTGCGACCTTCTTTGGGTGGTGTATAATTATTTGATTATTATATCAATTAATGTTCCATAATGCCACGTCATCAGAAGCCGGTTAACCACTTCAACTTCCATGTAAGACATTTCAGCGTTTCTTTCAAAATTCTTTGGCACATTTTTTTTATTCATACAAAAAAAACACTTCATCAGTAATCAGTTAATTGAATTCTTTATGAACTCATGTTGAAACCGTTGCCCCCTACTTGTTATTTGTATTATAAAGACGATTGTGAGTATTGGTACCACCTTTGTATGATACCATTGGTATATGTCATTGCGCTATTCAGCAAATGAAAATGATCATGATAACGAAATGAAAAATATGATACATGAAAGTACATAACACTCGTACGGTAAAATCCCATGTATTTATGAATGTGCACTGGTAGTTCACCAAATGCTAATCTTCGTCGTCCTCTCTCCCCGTTCCAATCTACATCTGGCCATAGGTCACCCCTGTGCTGAGGGATTTCCGACAAAAACATTTTCTGACAACTTCTGTCAAAATTCGAGGGGACAAAAGCACTTAACGATCCCGACAGTTTTGAAGCTTTGAAATCCTTGTCATCGATCTGAGATGGCTGGATGATCGTATCCCTGATCAGCCCCTGGGATTTTTTTTCCTTTGGTTTTTATGTTCTCGTTTTGGAATTTGTTTCGCAAAGGCATTTCAGATGGGATAGATGATCTTGATAGAGATAACTGAGGACTAGATGTTTACGGGTACGTTGAAAGACTCAATCATTATCATCTTATTTGATACCGAATGATCTAGATGATTATTCAAATGGATTTATTTCCAATGGAATGTACTTTTAAAAGGATACTTAACCAATTCAAGTCATTCTACTCAATAGGAGATGTACTCTTGAGGTGTAAGATAAAAAAAAAGATCGAATTTGTAACAGATTATAATAAATTACATATTCATCGTATCGAAAAGGACGGACGACTATGGTCACTAGCTCGCAGACAAAGTCGACAAGATTTCTTGAAATTGCACCTCAAAGTCTTGTGATAGATGAATAAAACAATTAATTTTGCTCGCTAAAACTTTGCATTGTCTTTATGACCGACCATGACTGCAGAGAGTTTGAAAGGCATGTCTTCCAAACTCTTTAGATTGAACGTATGTCTTCCGGTAGGGACGTCTGTCATGACCTCGATGACCCGAAAAGCATGGCCTCCGTATTTTCCTCCAACCAGGACAGCATCATCAAAGTGGTTGTCCAACCAAGCAAGGGCCTGACCGCAATAGTCACAAGCCATCACTGCCAATGCAAGAATACACGTTCGGTTTGGCAGAGGTGGCGCCATCTCGAAAGAGAACTCTATGATCTTCTGGGAGCTACTGCTGGTATACCAGTTTTCCTTATCGGAGATACCTTCATCCCACCCGTCGTTTCTTGAAAGAGCCAATGTGCGGTCAGGGATGAACTGGGGTTTGGAGAGCGGCCAACACTGCGAGTTGTGGATCCACTTTGCAGGAAATCGAGATCTTTGATTAAGACGCCGTTCAGGTCTCATAAAATGCCTACCCGATGTGTTTATGTGCATGACATTCTTCACTGGTTTTGGAACAGATTTGGTAGGTTTTGATAAGTCTGTTTTGCTTGTAATATCACCAGAGCTATTTAATACGTCTCTTTTTGTATTTCTGTTCCAAATCGCATTAAAATCAGGCTGCTGCAGTTGGTGTGTCTCACGCTTGTGAACTTCTTTAGAGTTGGCCATAAACACGTCATGCAGTTCCACCAATTTCTGAAGGTATAATCCATTTGTTCTGGTCAGATTCATGTGATGAAAAGTCACAGATTTTAGGATACTTTTCATTAAGTTGATGACAAACAATCCAGCCTGTTCGTGGGCCCTCTCACTAAGTAAATCTCCTGAGTGAATGAGTTCATCTGGTGTAAACCCAAGTTGCCAGAGACTCGAACAGACAGCTGCACACCAGCTTACCGATGTGACGTTGTAGTGTCTGCTGAGATGTCTTCCCGCGTAATACTCCGAGTTGACGCAATCCCGATTGCGGATGTTCTCAGGTGACATAAAATTGACGTACATCAAGAATGGCTTCGTAGGCAGCTCCTTCAGATGGCGTGTGAGAAGTTCTTGTGGTTGGGCGGCATGGTCGTAACGAAGTTTGTCATTGTGAGCTCGCATGACATAGTCATCCGTCGCCAACTCCCATATGACAATATCCATGTCATCCACATCCAGGTGTGGTTCCGTACACCAAGCAAAGTAATCACTATTTGCGAAGGAGATCGCAGCATTGTGTAACGTGACGTCCGTCTGCAGGACCTTCTCAAGCCATTTCCTGACGTGATCAATGAAAAGACAAGCCCTTTCAGGGCATATGGTCTGGCCCGAGGCTGACAGTGAGCCACCTATCAATCCAACCTTGATGCTACGGTTTGTCTGAAGAACATCCACGAAGATATCCTGCAGCCGCTCAACGTCACCTCTCCACAGGACCGACTTGTAAGTCAACATCTCTTGAGAGATCCGTATCTGGTTTACCCTCTTGGAGAACAGAAACTGGAAATCTTGAAGTCGAGATAAGGTGTGTCTCATCTTCTCATACGCAGGCAACGCTAGATGGAGATTCTCAACTTTCTCCCAGACGAACTCTTTCCCTTCTCCTCCTCTTTCTTCTACGACCTTGTCATTAGCTATGGAGGACCACTGTTCGGCGTATGTGTGTTCCAGAAGCCGAATCTTTCTTAGGTTCGAACTAAGCTCCTCTGAGAATTGTCTGATATCGTCGATAGTGAGGACCTTGAAGTTCAGGTAGAGGAAGACGCCGTTGACGATGACCAAGATGAAAAGCCATTGGCGCTTCGTCATCATACCTCGTCTCATCTTTCTCATGACGCACTTGCTTGGTTGTGCAAATCAGGTGATTTCTGAAAGAACAACAGGAACCATAATTGTGTATATTTGGGGGAATCCTCACAAAAGTGAAAATATAACAGTTTGATAAATATTTGTGCATTAGATAATAAAATGCGATAGCGAAATTACCGGTAATTTGTATTATTGTGTTTAATACAAATGTAGGATAGTCTGATAGAGGTTATTAATTAGACTGGGGATAATACTTAATTCATGCACTGCAAATCCGTTGACTAAAGTTGTATTTAGAAGTGTCAAATTGTGTAAAATGATGTATGCATGTATACTGTGAGAGGGTTGGGAGGCATTCCTGGTTTGAAGCTTGACATGACCATCCCAACAAAATTTTACGCAGTCTTGTAAATAATAAATGGGGATACATAATCCTGTCGACAAGTTATAAAGTTAATAAACTTTTTTTTCATTTTTGTTATTAGAAACTTATGAAATCCATATTTATGTTTTGTTTTCAGTTTAGGGATGCATTAATTGGAATGCATTATATGAGGATCATATGATATGATAGATGCTTACGGTCAGTGGATGCATGCAGACTGGGGCAGACTGCAGGAAACGCTTTAAAGCTAGTGTCACTAGAAGAATCGCTGGGGTCAAATTTATCCAAATGAGATCAAGTACCATTATCATGATAAAGATGAACTCTTGCTTTCCTCGTATGACGATTTGCATTCAACAAAATGGTTGATGCGAACTTCATCTATTTTTGCTGCAAACGATGATCTCTCAAATATCGCACTCTCCTTTTTCGTCTTGAAATTAAAGTATTGAGTTTACTCGAACTTGCCCGATATCTACATTAAATGGAGGAGGAAGGGCCTGGCTTCATTACATTTATCACAAAAATGCAATCATTTTCGCATATTATTTCGCAAAAGAAGCAGGCATTCGTGTGTATTTTACCTTACAAATATGCACGCTCCATTTTAACACAATATTGGAAAAACCCTATTTTAGACTTTATATTTCACTCTTTCATCCTCTTTAAGTAATTATCGGAGAGTAGTGATTCGTATAGTATTTGCTAAATTCTTAAATACTTCACTTGAGTCTTATTGGGGTGGAGATTTTTGACGTATAGTTGCTCTTGGTGCTATATGTGCTTTTCTTTCCATTTTGTAATTTTTCATATTATATCCTTGCATATAATTGTCAACATAAACTAAAATGAAATTTTGTGTAGACTGAAAATATGATATTGACTAGAACGGTTATTTCGGCAAGCGAAATATTCTAACACTCCACCGTGGCATTACATTTCTAGCTACAGCATAGAAGCATAGACTTTTCAAACTAATGTGTTTTGGGCTGGTCTGACCCGACCGCAGATGGCGTAGAATTACTCATTTATCGTTCGGACGAAGAATAACTTTCATTTCGAAAACCGAAATATGTGTTATCATTGATAATGTATTTTATTGAGAACAATATATGTCAATATAGTACTCAAAGAATATTAGTCCCAAAATATCAATGAATAATCATATGCTCGTTATCAATCGCATTTCAAACATGAGGCCAATTCTATTCAGAACTGCACTGTTGAAAAATGGCATCGATTACGACGAAAATGTATTCAAGACCTAAAGTCGCTGGATAACAATTTTTATATGTTTCGGAAAAGGAAAAAGAAATCATTTCTACATAATTTTTAATCGCAATTAAGGTTGTGAGTTCGAATCCCCACTCTGCCATTGTCTCCACTTTGATTTTTGTTAAAGGCCTGAGAGTAATATCTGTCGTCTATAAGGTCAGCCGCGGCAATGACTGATAAAACTAGGTAATTGGTTATATGCCAGCTTGGCGTTTACCAGCAAAAAGCTGTCATGCCGAGTTCCTACGAGAGTTACCATAGTGGTAGCCGGGTCTACTCTCGTTGAATCTCGTGTCTAATCCTCATTAGATGAAAACGTGGGCAAATTATTGGTTTCGAAGGGGAAATATTTCGATCGGCAAAGGTCGATGTCCGTGGGATGGAAATCGACCCTCTTTTGGTCAAAGCTACTCCCATAGGAACATTGTTTATTCAGCACAAGATTGGTTAAAGGATTCAATATCAAAAAATGATTTCATTTTGAGCTGGGTATTAAATTATCTTCCTTCTGTTGTTGGGACGCTAGTCTGAAAAGTGCAGACTATGTAATAATTTTGTTTGAAAAACATATTTATTTTTTTTAAGTGTTCCCAATTAGGCTGGTTTGGAACATATCCCAGTTTTGTAGTTATACATTTATACATACATGTGTAACTATAAAAATATTGCTAACAAACATGATAACCTGATGGTTTAATGATACATTTTTAATATTCTCCACACGTTCTAACGTTCCAGGGAATTTATATTATATAGAATACCATCGGAGATAAAAAATGTCTGTTTATATTTGAATGTATTCACATCATCATCAACATCATAATCATCACCATCTTCATCATTGTCATCTTCTCTTTCATCATGATTCATCATCAAAATCATCATCTTCATCACCATCATATACATCCTCGTCATCATCATTCCCATCATCATCATTATCATCGTTTCCATCATCATAAACATAATTATTATCATTGTCATCATCATTATCATCATGAACATCATTAATATTATCATCTTCATCATCATCATTATCATCATTATGGTTATTAATAGAAGACAGGTATATGGTAATGATTTTATTTGTCGTCACTTCAGCCCTATAGGAATTTATAGAGTGGTCAAAAATCAACATGCGGCTCGTTGTCTCGCTTTGTTCTCGATAATATACTAAGATAATATACTTCAAATCTTATGATTGAATGAATATTTAAGTGGTTTCACTTTTAGCCTCAAGGATTAATCTATCTGGTTATTCTCTCTTGGTGAATCGTCTCCTCGAGGGAAACCGTACTACAAAAGTATCCGGTAGAAGTCCATCTTTTCATTCAAGCTCTGCACGTTCAAGGCGACTTCCTTCTACATCGATCTTAATTTTATAGTCATTTAATCTCTTTCCGTGGAGAATTAGTTTCCATTTAAGGCAAGCTTTCGAAAGTCCATCTCGGAAATTAATGGCACAGCGTGGCCTGCCACTCGCTATATTCAATTAGATGGTGAGATTATCTTGACCCGTTGTATAACTTGTGAACGGCATGGTAATTGCAAAAGAAATTCTTAAGAACCCAAGGGACGATTGCACGAAAGAAGTGTCTTTGCAAGGACCGTCTTTGGCGTCGCCCATTTATCATGACGCGTGGTACAAGGCGCACTATTAACATTATTTAGTTCATTTTTAAATTGTTTTCATATACTAACATAAATACTACATCATTAGTGAGCAGTGGTTTTCGTTTACTTCAACAGACGAATGATATAATTATGTTTGCTGATAATTTCTTTTGAAAGCGTCACATCATCAGAAATCGGCACCACGGAAGATGGTCCTTGCAAAGACCGTTTCGTGCAATCGGCCCAACTCTCTTGGAAGCGTGCTCCATTAAAATAGATAGTTGAGAGTGGACATGGTGGCTTATGCTAAGTTCACACCAACGGCGCTTTGATGGCGCTTTAAAGCGGCGTGCAAAGCGGCGGCAAAGCGTAACAAAGCTTAATTAAAGCGTAAAGACCGTAATAGAGCATGAGAAAGCTTTGAGCCATTCGGGACATTCGGTAAGAGCGCCAAATTTGTTTAAACTGTTTAAAAATTTGAAGCGATCTGTCACGGATTGCATAAAGCGAGGAGAGTGTATTAAAGCTTATCAAAGCTTAACAAAGCTTAACAAAGTCGTTGTCACGTGGGAAGTGACTTTTTTTTTTATTTACTTACTGCTGCTTGACACCAAATAAAGAATACGTAGAACTGATGAATACAGTTATTAAAAAGATTTAATCATATCTCTTCAATCTTTCTGATGTTCTCTTTTGATGGTTTTACAATAATTTGTACATGAAAATATACACAGACATAACAAAATACAACTTAACTTAACGGTAATCGTTGACTCTAGCCCCTATCATCTCATCTGGCCTGACATGCCCCACTCGGCCCTGGTGGTCGGTCCAGTTCCTGGCCTCCGCAGCTAGCGATGTCTCTTCCACTCGGCCTCGGCCTCCGCAGACTGTTGCCCCTCGATGAGTAGCCCCCAGATCAGAGAGATGTGGCTTTAACGAATTAGTGGACGAGATCGAGCCCCCAATGATGACATGAATTGTGTCGAATCATGTCGGTGGAGAACCGGTGGCAGCTGGGGTCGTTATCTCGTCACCGACGTAGTCCCTCAGTTTTAGCTTAGACTGCCTATACGAACATCTGTAGTCTATTCTAGCTTAGGTGGTTCTCTCTGAATTACTTAAATTAACCTCCTAATATACCCTACCGTTACTAGGAATAACTGTAAAGTTTCTATAACGTAATTCAAAGAATTTCAATAGCAGATGAGTGCATAAAGCAACACATTCTTAATAACAAAAAGACTTCCTGTGCATCTGTACATCTACATTCTTCAATGCTAAAGCACAGTATTAACTATTTATGACACCTGTATGAAAATGCTTATAGTATACCTAATACGAAATATGGCATCAACCTGGTACACTTGTATTCTAAAGGGGGGGGGTATCAAACGTTTCCAACGCTTGCCTTTAAAATATTCAAAACGTATGTATATGCTTGTCTACAAGACAACCCTAACCTGGACAAGTATGTTGAACACATGTTTAAACTAAACATTTTATAATTAAATTTCTTTCCTGACAGTCGTAGGAAAGCTTAACAGAGTTTAAGAGAGCTTGGTTCAAAGCGGTGACCCCACTTTGTACGCTCTCACATATAAATTTGATTTTCTTACTAATTTTTTAATTAGTAAGAAAATCAATTTGTAATAATTTGTAATAATCAATTTAACAAAAAATTGCGTATTTTAAAGATCTTTTATCGCACATATCTAAATTTCAAATTCTGCGATTTGATTCCTTTAAATTTTCACTCCTGAGTTACAATAGTAGTATTATCTGATTTTTCATGGGTAAAAATATTTTTTACAAGCAGATGAATTACATAACAACAACAATAACATCAATAATAATAACATCTTCACAAGTACACATAATACAAAAACTAAATTAAAAATAAACAAAGTGTGCATATGGGAGAATGTTCTTATTTCCAGACACAAAAGTCTTTATCTTCATCATCTGCTTCTGACGATATCTGAGCCACTCATTTCTTAACTCAATCAGGAAGTACCACCCCAGCCATTCTTTGTTGCCAGTCAACAGCACCCACTGGAGAGACGAAGTATTCTCTGAGATTATCTCTCTGATGTCTGGCATCCACAGTGGCGAGGTTCCCCCTTGCAGGTGGTTGCGGAACATCTTCCCAGTGAGGTCCATCTCTCCAGGCCCCTGGTGCGAAGTTGTGCTCTTCATCTTCGTGGTCCACCGCATTGGCTGCCAGTGCCACTCTCTTCCTCAGCAGGTTGTGGAGCACCACAGCAGTCTCCACCAAATCTCTGACGTTATCTACCTTCTGTTCCAGTGTTCCCAACAGGCACCGGAACCTGTTGGCCATGATGCCGAAGGCATTCTCCACCACTCTTCTCCCCTTTGAGATCCTGTAGTTGCAGATCCTCTGTTCATCTTTCATCCCTCTTCTACTGTATGGCTTCATCATGTAGCTCTTCAGGGAAAAAGCATCGTCACCAAGGATGAAGTAGGGAATATCAGACTGATTTTCTCCAGGGAGAGGGCATGGTGGGGGCAGCCCTATGGACCCATCTTCTAGGCATTCGAAGAGCTCAGAGTCTGTGAATATCTGGGAGTCAGACATGTGTCCTTTACCTCCCAGCTCAATCCAGATGAACTTGTACTCTGCATCTACCAATGCCAGCAGTGCTATAGAGAAGAACCCCTTGTAGTTGTGGTAGAGACTGCCTGTGTTTGCTGGCTTCTTAATGGCTCTGTGCTTTCCATCCAAGGCACCAATTGCATTGGGGATATTCCATCTCTGTTCAAACTGCTGGACAATGGTGCTCCATGCTTCAGGGGTGGTAGGTATGTTGAAGACCTCATCTTTATACGCCTCTACAATGGCCCTGCACACTCATGGAATCAACTCTGATATGGTTGAGATACCCCCTGCACATCTGAAACCATATGCCAGTGATCTGTAGTTGTCCCCAGTGGCCAGATGTCCCAAGGTGATTGCCAGTTTGAGGCCAGCTGACAAAGGGTGCCTGAAGTTAGTCTCTTCTGGATTAATGGTGCCACTCTCGCAAGGATCTCATCGAACACCTCAGGGGTCACTCTAGTGAAGTTTGTGAAGGCAACAGGGTCCTCTAACCTCAGCTGTGTGTCCAAGAGGATAGTGTACTGGCCATACTGCTGTCGTATTTCTTCAGTGAGCCATGGCCTGGTCCAGCAGCACCTGATGAATGGTCTTCTCCCTCCTGCTGGAAGTTCAATCTCCTCTTGTCTTTGCTGTTCTTCTTCTCTCTACTCTGCCTCGAGGGCTAGGATGTAGTTATATAGCAGGGAGACAAAGGTCATGTCTACATCATAAGATGGTTCATACTCTGGTACATATTGAACTTTCATATCTTGTTCTTCTGCCAAAGATGCAATGATTTCGTGTATCTGCTGCATCTTTATATATACTCTGGATCAGAGGCAGGATGTATGGAAGTTTAAAGATGCCACCCAGATGTTCAGATAATAATCTTGTTATGTCTACATCCCTTAGAAAAATGACCAGATGGCAAGATCTTGGATCTCGTCATGTCTACATCCTGTGGGAGAGATGATGAGATGACAATATCTTGGATCTCGTCATATCGACATCCTGTGGTAGAGATGATCAGATGACAAGATCTTGGATCTCGTCATGTCTACATCCTGTGGAGGAGATGATCAGATGACAAGATCTTGAATCTCTTCATGTCTACATCCTGTGGAGGATGTCATCTGATCATCTCTCCCATGGGATGTAGACATAACGAGATCCAAGATCTTGTCATCTGATCATCCTTTTCAAGGATTGTAGACATGACGAGATGATTATCTGAACATCTGGGTGGCACTTTTAAGCTTCCATAGGGATGCAATCAGAATCTCAAATTTTGTCATTGCGTAACAGAACTTAAATCCTGATCAATCGGCATCAAAGCGTGAGAAGCCGTAGCGATTCGGGAAATAATTTGTCGCCCAAAGCGGGAACGAACTTCGTATCAGAGCGTATCAGAGCTTATCAGAGCATAACATATCTGAGGAGATCGTGAGATTTTTTGAAAAGTAAACAAAAATGACGCCGAATTGATCGCCGATTTAAAGCGCGGCATTCGCCGTTGGTGTGAACTTAGCATAAGAGGTAGAGCACCCGCCTAATGAACCGGAGGTCGTGGCTTCGATCCCGGGTCGAGTCATATATATCAAAGACTTGTGAGGTGCTCGACGTATTGCACTGTAAAAACTCCGGTGTTGATTTAACACTAGCCCGGAATCTATATATGTTCACACCAGAGAAGTATTGAAACAACACCAGTTTGGAATCATCAAACCGATGCTGTTTTAATACTAATTGGTGTTGTATAAACACCTATCTGGTGTTATACCAAAACGAAATTGGTGTTGTTTAACACTTCTCTGGTGTGGACATATATAGATTCCGGGCTGGTTTTAAATCAACACCAGAGTTTTTGCAGTGTGGAATAAGGGTAATAACACCACAATTATGATATTATGCAGGGCCCGCTGAAAGATCAGATAATAACTTAATTTCCTACCCAAGACAAATAGGAGATTGATATTATTATCATTATTATTAATATTAATATTTTTATGATTTATTGTTATGAGAGTCGTAATGGTAAATCAAAAGAAAATTATAACCGGCTTGGTTAAACAAAAAAATACAGTCGACACTTAATTTTATAAACCTCGGAGTTTTTTTCCTTCACATCTGGAGTGTTATTGTTGTTGTTGAAGATCTGTAATTGAAGTTGTGATGGCTGTAAAATATTGAAATAAAAGTTGGAACCAAACCGATGCTGTTTTAATACTAATTGGTGTTGTATAAACACCTATCTGGTGTTAGACCAAAACGAAACTGGTGTTGTTTAACACTTCTCTGGTGTGGACATAATATAGATTCCGGGCTGGTGTTAAATCAACACCAGAGATTTTGCAGCGTACTACTACAGAGAACTGTTGGTGTTGTGATAAGCCAACATCGGTTTGATTCTAAAGTGGTGTTGTTTGAACACTTCGCTAGCGTGTTCCGATATAGATACAAGGCTGGTGTTAAATTAACACCTGCGTTTCGCAGTGTTGTATACTCTCTGTAGCTACGCATCCACATTTAGGAATACAGTGGATATGGTTTCGTATATATCTCGTTACCTGTCTTTGAAGTGCGACACCTTTATCCATCCAAGAGCTAGCAGACGATGTGATATCCAAATGGTAGTGTTTTGTCATTTAGTTCCTTCTTGTTTCAACTCTCATTGGCGCCAAAACTGAGCATTCCATGCACGTAGAGCAATGTCATCGTTCAGATCTCTCCAAATGAATGTTCCTGCATGCGACATCATGTTGTTTCTTGAAGTGAAATTTCTGTTTACTTCTTGAACACTTTGCGGCATGCCCGTTGTCCGTTTGAAAGGGGGCTTTTGTTCGGAGAAGCTCGTGGGGGTAGAATTTGGATCGAAGATGACCGCCCGAGAATAGAGCCAGACAATAGCGATCGATTGATTCTGGGGATGGTCATACGAAGCAAGAAAAGTGGCCGTTGTATTGTGATTTTTTACTGAACTGTGGAGTGAAGTACAACCAGTGGCGTAACAGGCGGGGGGGGGGGGCAGGGGGGCAAGTTGCCCCCCCCCCCTGGCGGATTTCACCGGGAAAATAAAAGAAAAACGGGAAAAAGAAAAAAGGAGGGAGAAAGAAAGGGAAAGGGGAAGGAAAGGGGAAAGGAAAGGAGGAAAAGGAAAGGGAAAAGAAAACGAAGAAAAACTTTTTTTTTAATGGAAAAGGAAGGAAAGCGGGAAAATGTACGAAAGAAGAACTGACATTTGAGAAAGAACAAATCATTCCGAAATAGGCCTATGTAATGCAATAGCACGGTGGGAAATGAATTAAAAGATGACAAAATGGCAACCAATAGCGGGAAACGAAGGTAGAGAGTAATTAGTCAAAAGCTAAATTGGAAAAGAAAAGGGACAAGGAAAAAAAATAACACGACCGGGCTGCCGATGATTGAAATTAAAGAGCGGGAAAAAAGATGGACTGCATACAACATTGTGCTATAAGCTTGCTAAATTTTATGCAAATAAGCTACCGGGGCTTTGCCCCAGACCCCACGCAGTAGGGGCTCTTCATTCATAACCTTCAAATGGCTCTATAACGCCCCCCGTTCAATCACAATCAATCACTGGCATACAGGCGCGGGGGGGGGGGGGGTCTTGGTTCCACACCCAAGAGAAAATAAAAAAAATTGTAGGAGACAACGTATATCATGAAATGAATGGAAACAATGAAATGCGTTATTTGCTGAATACAATGGAAAAAGCTATCACATAATTAGAATTTAATTTCAATTGGCAATTTCTTTTCCAGCTCGCTTTGCATGCTGGCGACTTTTTTTTTACAAATTTTCCCACATTGCTATGTTTTGCCCCTTAAAAATATTTGGTTCATTATGCAACCGGGTTGAATAAATGTGTTGTGTAAAAGCTATATTCTGTATATGACCGCGATTTGATTAAAATAGCGGCAATCTGCGAGGTTTAAATGGCTTTGATATCAAGAAGTTTCGGGGGCTCCGCCCGGACCCCAACCGCACAGCACTGCGTATGGAAGGGTTGGGCCATGGCCCCAAAAAGTTCTACAAACAAAAATTTAAAAAAAGGAGGAAAGAAAAGCAAAGGAAAAGTGTAGGATATGATTTTATTTACTGAATATAATGTCAAAAAATAGCTCAAAGTTAGATTCTCATGAAAAGGTGATTTTTTTTCTCGCTCGCTCGGGAGCAGCTTTTTAGCACATGTGCTATACTGCTCCCCTTTTGTTTTTTCTTCTTTTTTTACTCTTCACGCTAATGCCACAAAGAATCCTGTTCACAGTGGCGTATCGTACAGACCACAAAAAAGGAATCTAAAGAGAAAAAAGTGAAATATATTGTTTTCTGGATATCATGTCAATATCAATCACAAAATTGAATTTTTGTATTAAAAAGGTCCAAATTTTTGCTCGCTCGCTTCGCTCGCTCGCAACTGTTTTTAAAGATAAATTCTGCCCGATACGCAATATCTGGCCTTCTCAAAATAGTCGCTTCATTACACCATTACGCCTGTTCATACCATGATATGACCGGGAAATTTTTGGCTCTTGCCCCCTCTGGCCACCGACCCCTGTTACGCCGCTGAGTACAACGTATGTTTCCTTATAATGATTTGAGGATTCATTTAAAATTAAAATATAGTTCAACAAGACGATACAGATGTACACCCTCTGAAATGATTTAGTGTTGTAGTGACTTGTATGAATAGTGAAAAGGGACATCAATTATATTTGAAAAACACAAATATTTTATGTGTCCAAATGTAGTGTCTCATTTGATTTTAATTTGATATGAATAAAAATTGCTCTAATAACGTTGTTATACGATGGCATTTACATGACAACGAAATATAGAAATGTATTTTGATTTAATTTGATTCATCGTTCTCTTCTGCATGCATTCATATCATTCGTATAAAACCTTTTTTCATAATATAACAAACATAATATTAATTGGGTTTTCATGAATCATAAAAAGTGTACTTAAAATACCATTAAGCACCAAAAAATGATCTGCCAAAATATGCAGACATGAACAACATTATGAGTGAAATTTATTTATTATTCTACTCAATATGAATCAAAGTATTACTGTGGAGAACTTATTGTTCAGGGAAGGGAAGAATTAAGTGATAGAGCACAATTGTTTTTGTAATCCTTATTGATATTTCTGGGTAAATGGTTACAATAAATAGCTCAGATGGGGTATATCCAAACGCCCTATTCAAATAACAATAGTTTCAACTTATAAAGAGATTTTCTTTCCTAATCTATACTTTAATAGTTAGAAAGAAAAAAAAAGTAAAAACCAAGGTGATTCACCTTAACAATCCTAATTCTTAAAGATATGGGTAATATGTTTTTTCACAGTCTCGTTTCCTGCGCTTAGTTTTTACTTACGCTACACTCATCATCCCCCTTCAACCTCCCACATACAAACAATTCATTTATCCTTCTTTAATCGGCTACACGACTCGCACCAAACACTATAAATGAATCCAACCCAAATCCAAAGTTGCTTTAAAAGAAAATAAATGAAAATCTGTGAAAGTTTGAACAAAGTCTGAGATTAGCAAGGCAATATTTATGAATTTTTGAATGTTTTCAAAAGTTTCCAATGTGTAGATTTAAAAACTCATTTTAGCGTTTATAGATGATGTCATTTTGGTATTGAGTATGCAGTATAGGGGAAGCTCCTAAAATACGCCATATACACACGAATGCTAAAATGAGAATGATTGAAAAATCTTCTATGAGCATAAAACTCAGGCAATTTTCATAACTTCATAAAGCAAAAAAAAAGGTTTTTAACCAAAAAATAAAAAAATAAGGATATTTCGTACGGAAAAAAAATGAAAAGCAAAAAAAAAAGGTTTTCACTTTTAAAAGAGGGGGCACACCACTGTTTTAATTGCATTTTTACATTACAAATTTTAATTTTGCTTACCTCCATAATTTTTGTATATTTCACACAAACAGTGATTGAATATATCCCCTTAACAAAGTAATATTTTAATTAATAATTGACTGAATTGTCGAGTTATTCTCCTTATTTCATATTATTTTCTTTGTAAATAGTTACGTGAAGACTTAGACGTTGGTGACTTGGTTCAGCTAAATAGTTCGATATCACCGCACGATGTAGGGGCACTGTTGAAAGAATACTTCCGTGATCTGCCGGAACCCTTGCTAACCAGAGAACTCTACACGGCATTCGTGGGAACAGCAAGTAAGTTATTAGTCTAAAATCATTATCTTTATTGAAAGAATTGTGAAGACAGAGAATATATCTACACATCACATATAATTAATAAGAAAAGAAATCATTCATCGGAGATCCATCTGGATCTGTACCATTTATACGAATATTCATATGTCTCCTTTATTTAGCGTTATGATATCTGTTTATGTAATGTGATTTATGAATATGTTAATATATTCAAATCAAATCATGTATGCGTACAGTTTGGGGCAATATATTGACACAAGCTGCTAATACATTAAGTAGGTATTGCTATGTTCATTTGTTTGTTTCACCACGGTTAAATATCCAGATCTTACCGGGTTTTGCTGCTTGGGATTTGTCATGGAATTAGACTTTTAGAACCGGAATAATGAAATTTCAAATGCTCACTTTAATTTACTCTGTGCGTTTATGGATCTTCATGTCTATCTTTTATATTTATCAGTCTGTATCTATCAATTTCTCCGTCTTACATTTTGATCCCTTGCTCCCTGTATCTCTTCTCTCTTTCACCTGAATATTCACCATTTAGAAAAAAATGATAAGTGTGATTTCACTATTATACTAGTGAGATTTATATCCTTAATCTCAGGCAATATTTATTTATTTACTTATATATTTATTTTCGTTTCGAATGAAAAAAATGTATAATAATCATGTTGAAACCCCATTCTGACATATTTTTCAGAACTTTCTAACTCCATTGAGCAGCAGAAAGAAGCACTTCGATTACTGGTGTACCTCTTACCCATTGCACACCGTGACACACTGAGGGCGCTCTTGTCTTTCCTCCGCATCGTCGCCTTGCATTCCGCCGACGTCATAGATGCGGACGGTCACGAGGTAGGCACTAACTGACCAATCACAGCACAGGTTTGGCTGATAGGGGCGCCAATGTGGTTAAATTGTATTACAATAGTGTATTATAATTATACTTCAACGTGATGATCAAGGCAAGTGGGTAGGGGGTCGGGGTTGCTTGCTTTTGTGTTTTTATATTTAATTGCAAGAATCCCATCAGCAAAAGTAAGGATCTTTAAACTTATTCGGGGGTCTTAATGATGTTTGGGATGTTTTTCTGAAGATGCAGTGGGATCGATTACTAGTAATTAGAACATCCCATTTTCAAATTTATGAAAACATATAGTTATCAGACATTCAATCAGCAATTTTTGACAGAGATATTGATATTATCCGTTTTCTATGCTGAATCTACCAATCTCCATCCTTTCTTTCGACTCTCTTTATCTGTGTCTTAAACAGCAACTTGGGAATAAGATGGACTCTATCAATCTTGCCACACTGTTCGGTCCAAATATTCTCAGACGGACCAAATCAGGGGAGCTGAAGGGCGACGCCGCCGACCACATGGAAGAGAATCGTGACGTCATCCATGTTGTACATCGGCTCATCGACCATCATGACGAGATGTTCATGGTAGGTCCTACTCAGATGATGATGAAATGCCTGTACTTTGGACCACAAGGTCTGGGGTTCAAATCCCTGTAGGACTTGGCATCTATATTGTTCAGAATTGCATTTGCATTTCATGGGCGGAAATCCCAAGGGGGACGTGTCCCCCCTACTCAAAATAGTAGGGGGGACACAATATCAAATGCCCCCCTACTATTTGTGGTCTTTTATGATGGTAAAAAATACATCATTCAATATCGAAATAAATCACGTATTTTAGGACAAGATGGCCTTACTTTTGGGATGATAACCTTCTTTTTTTTTGCTTGTCAAATTTTCCAGCCCCTCGTTCCCCCTACCTTTTGGGAGAGATTTCCGCCCCTGTTGCATTTGCTTTTCTCCACTTAGGTGCTAAATGGGCATCGGGTAGATTAAAAGTCATTCGTGGTTTGACAATCATTGTGAGCACCTCATTCAGCATCTGACTGGAACACTCCTCAGGGAGTGGGGAATGTGTATTTGCAATAATCGTGTGGAGGCAAAAATATTGAATATATTGAATCTGAAAGCTCTCAGATAATTTATTATGAAAAAATAGACCAAATAGCTAAAGAAAATATATTACGACTTGACACCAATTCCATAATCATGTCGGGTATTTTTCTAAACAATATTAATACATTGTCCCACATATGCCCATTTGTGATGGTGATCATCAGAATTATAGGTAATAGCTCAGATTTCACAATTTCACAAAGATAAGTTTATTTCAATGTACCAGAACCAGATCTCTGATGATATGGTAGCGATTAACCTTGATTTTTAAAGACTTTTTCATGAAATTTATGTTTGCTGTAACTATTGTCTTCAACCTTTAACTTTAAAATAATTATTATGACTTTCAGGTATCGGGTGAAATGCACGATGAGGTTCTCCGAAGACTTCAAGATATGGACGCAGAAGCCCTCGATTATCTCCTCAATAAGAAGTTTCAGGGATTAAGGTAAATGCGGGTTAGGTTTAGCACTAATGAAATACTATGATTGTTTCATATAGTGTAGTATGAAGAAGAGATGCAAAATTTATGTGACAATTTTTCTATCTACCACTCAAATTCCACTATTTCATCTGCTATGAGCAATAAAATGAACCTTGCTAGAGTGACAGGTTTAACCTTATAAGTTACTGAAATCCTGTAATTTAAGATGGTCAGGAGCCAATCTAGATTAGGCCAGAATTATACTAGAAACAGATCAGGCTTCTCTTTATGTTTGTTATCATTATTGGTTAATTTCTTGAACCATAATCATAATATCTAAAGGACTGTGAGACGATGCTTCCATTTTAGAATAACCATGTTTCCTGTAAAATATCAGGATATTAATGGATGTTTAGATATAAGAAATATAATTTTGTCAAATAAGCTGAATTCAAGTTTGATCGAGAAATGTGTCTGTCTTTTTTTTAACTACGGATATTCAACTTATTTTCTTATTCAAAAGACCCATATCAATTGGAATCGGAACAACGTCCAATCATATTTTATTTATTTCTTCTCTTTTCTATCGGTTTTAATTTAAAAAGAAACTATCTCTCTGTTTTGTTTTTCTTTTGATAATCGCAATCGCTTTAAGGAGGTGATAAAAGGTCTTTGGAATGATTTTAGCATGATACAGTACAATAGCTTAAATCCTACCTTCCCAACTTCAGTGCGCTGACCATATGCAAAATCCAAAGTAATTTCTATCACATTTTAAAAGATGCATGAACATAAATCCATAGGTGTTTTTATCGCAGCTTACACCCGGCCCAGCACCCATCCGTTCCCAAAGTCATTGCCGCGTCAACCGATTTGTTTATGGTAGCGGTGTATAATTATTTACTGCCAAAATAATTAAGTTAATTCTGATTTTTCGTGAATATTGATCATAAGAAAATTATTATAGCATTGAATCATTTAGAAATTATTATTGAAGATGGCGGTGTGTACATGTTTCGTAAATCGCAAGCCGTCACAAGGCCTGAAAAGATTCATCCTTCCTTGCATCTGTGTCGTCTTTCTTTTTGTTCTTCTTCTTCATCATCATTTTCTCCTCCTCCTTTTTCTTTATCTTCTTCTTCTCCTTCTACTTCGTCTCTTCTTCTTCTTCTTCTTCTTTTTCTTCTCCTCCTCCTCCTTCTTCGTCTTCTTCCCCTTCTTCTTCTTTATCTTCTTCTTCTCCTTCTACTTTGTCTTTTTCCTACTCCTCTTTTTCTTCTTCTTCTCCTCCTCCTTCGTCTTCTTTCTCTTCTTCTTCTTTTCTTATTCTTCTTCTCCTTCTCCTCCTTCGTCTTCATCTTCTTCCTCTTCTTATTATTGCCGTAGTGCTTCTTCCACCCCCCCCCCCCCTCCTTCGCTTTCTCATTTTTCTTTATCTTTTTTCTTCGCTCTCGTCCCTTTTCGTCATTTCCTTTGTCTCACTCCCCCTTTTTTCATTCTCATCCACTCCTTCTTATTCTTAACATCATTTTTATCATTA
Organism: Lytechinus pictus; assembly: GCF_037042905.1. Classification (NCBI taxonomy): domain Eukaryota; kingdom Metazoa; phylum Echinodermata; class Echinoidea; order Temnopleuroida; family Toxopneustidae; genus Lytechinus; species Lytechinus pictus. The sequence continues at coordinate 42,055,291 of NC_087249.1, forward strand.
AAAATCACTATTATTTGTTCTTTTTCTCTTTTATTCTCCTTTAATTAGCAGAGTAAGAAGTGACAATACTGCGATATTTGTAAGGAATGTTTTTGTCTTAATGCCTTTTACTCTTTGGAAAAGACAAACTATAGGCCTTCGTCAAGATATCAGATCGTTCATTTTCCTAGTGATTTATGATTATTTGTTTTATTTCTTTCCACAGTTCGGAGGAAAGTGAAGAGGCTCAGTCGTCTGAACCGATGGAAGCCAAGGGAGCTGATGAGGATGGCGAGTTCCACATGTCTCATTCTGAAAACATTCTCGAACTTCACGAATGCAACAACATGGGTACAGACATGTTCGAGTCCTCAGACGACATTTGTTTAGAGACACGCAAAGGAAATCCTCGAGCCCACGAATGGCTTCTCCGTGGTTCCGTCAAAGTGAGCGCGGAAGTAGCTCGTCAGAAGGCTAGCTCGTTACCGCGCGCAGGGTCGGCCAGCGCAAGGACTACTACCAGTGCGCGTAGAAACAATATGCTGGCTGATTGTGATGAAGTGACGATGTTGGATGCGTATACATTATCGGAGCATCCCGAGGAGGAGCAAAGCGAGGGCGATGATAGCAAAAATGATTCGGTGGAGTCGTCGCAGGAACAACAACCAACCGGTGGAATTGAATTTAGTGCCCCGCCCCGGACATCACCCTCAACCCACCGCCCACCACCTCGCCTTGTTATCCCGCAGCATAAGGGTCTGTCCAACAGTCGAAGCCCTTCGCCAAAAACGTTCCGCGTCACGTCGACGAGCCCACGTCAGCGTTCTGTGTCACAACCGCCCGAGTACGGCAGTGTTAAGCCCGGTAGCTCGAAAAAAGATAGTGATATTTGGATTCCTGTGTTTGAAACGCAGCCCACGGGCCTGTACTCACCCCAGATGCCCAGGCGGTCGTATCTAGAGCGGTCGCAGTGGTTTGACAATTCCGAGGTTAACAACAATTCCGTTGGCAATCGGGAACCCCCTTCGGAACCGAAGCCCCGGTCATCATCGCCTTCAGAAGAAGTCGGTTTAAAGACAATCCACACCACTGTTACACCTACTCACATCGAGTGGTCGGTGAGTGATGTAAGTAAGGTGCGAAGCAACAGCGAGTTAAGTTCGCCACCTAGCTCAGCTTGGTTCACACCTCCAAGCACTCCGGATACCCCTAGAAGCACGGATGCCGCAGAGGTCAGAGGTACCCCTCCTAAGGACACGATGGTCGGGAACCCGGGCAGGACGGCACTTGCAATGACGCGCACGTCCTGGGATGCCTCCGCCGACGATGAGGAGTGGGTCAAACGGTGGGAGTTTCTGACCTCTGACGAAGATGGTGAATTCTGGGGCCAGGAAACATTGGTGTAGAGACCCCCTTGTCGGGAACCTATTCTGGTATCAGATTGTCCTTTTCACAAGGAATCGAGAATGAAAGCCGAGTGTGCAGCTTGGCATCGACACGTTTGAAATCGAAGTGAAAATGATCATTGCCAGGAAGTGAATATGCCTTCGAAAATCTTGCAACCTTCAACATATACAACAATTCCCCCTATACCTCTATCATAATTCCTCGCCTTTGAATTACAATCAAATCTAGCAACGCCCTGCCCTCTAACGCCAAATGGAAATTGTCATCGGTGTTTTTCTCCTTTTCTTGAAGAGTTAATCAAAACTGATCTACCAGGTGTAGATGATTGTATCACGCTTGAACTCGTAAGTAACGTTAGACCTGAGCTCATGAACAAGAAATAATGGTGGGTAGACTATCCGCTGTCGAATAAGAAAGTTCTCCGGTCTCTTGATGATAAGATGGAGGTTAGCGAAGCAAGTGGAAAAGCTTACAAACTGTCTATGAAAATCTACGATTTACGATTTTTAATTTGTATCTCTACTTTTAATTCTGTGAAGTCACGATTAACGGGTAAATGTCTGTTTTATAACAGTGAATTTGCTTGAGGATAGAGAACACAATTAAGCGAAGTTCGCACTTGCGATCTTGCGTGTTTGGTCGTTGCACGTATTCGCGAATCGCACGATTATTTGTTGGAATGAAGAGTTGCACTGCGATGATTTGTGAGCAATATGAGGTTATTAACTAAAGGAAACGCTCATGACCCAGTCTTCATCTTAGGAAAATGAAGTACGTTCTTGGAGGTTACTGCAGCATTTGGTTTAAGAAGGTGATTTGACCGGAAGATAGGCGATGCTTGAACTTTGTTTTTCATGTGATATCGATATTGATGGTCTGAATCGGATCTGCAGGTCGGCCATTGCTCTCCGTTTTTGGAAGGTGAAGATACAGGCCTTTGGGCAAACTTTGAATTCCTGAAACGAACACGGAGCTCGGCCAACTGATCCGCCATCTTTTCTTTTCTACCACATACCAAACTGAAGCTCGAATGCACTTCGTTTCACATCGTTGACGTTCATCATGCTCATGGAATCGAACATTCTTCTTTTAAAGACAAGCTTCTAATGTTTATGATCATCTAATTGATAATATTGATCATTTTCATATTACAATACCACCATGTAATATTGTAGTTGTTTAGAATGAATCTTAGGGTATAGCAATTAATTATTGCACAGATCGAGTAGATTGTACAGATTAGAATGATAACAAAGGTCACATTTTGTTATTATTATATTTCCTTGTATTATGAACTACCAGTGGGACAGAACTGAACGAATGACCTACTAAGGATCATGACGAATTTCTTGACACCCTTTAAAGAAGGCGCCCCCCCCCCAAAAAAAAAAAAAAAAAAAACCAAGTAACTATCAGAAGCAGTTGAATAATACTTGTCCGAGTAGCTTATACTCGGGTAAACCACATGCGATGGTGACAGCTATCACAGTGGACAGCATACACTGAAGAACTTCATTTCAAGAACATTGTTGGAATACATATGTTTTAGGGAGACGGATACTTCCTGATAGTAACCCTATCTCTGATGCTGACTATTCTGTTGCGACAAGTAAGTTTTAGGGACATGGAAACACGCTTATGTGACAACGAGGTATTCAGGAAAATAATTTGAATAGATGCCTGCCATAGTAAAATGATTATGACTATGACATGGTGTGTTCAAAATAATATAGGACAGTGATTTAGGGTTATGTTATGGGTTGATCGGCACTCTGCCTTGAGATCTGTCTAATCAATGATCAACAAATTCCTTTAAATTTATTCACCAAAACATCGTTTATTCCCAAATCCAATTTGATCCCAAACTGAAGATAAGAGGTGTGGTTTCCTTTCTAATATGTGCCATTTAAGTCATAATAAGACTCTTGGTTGTAGATTAATCAATGATTATATGAAAGTAGCATTTGCTGCCTTAAATCATGAGATATTTTACCAGTTCCAATGAAGAGGATCGTAAACTCAATAATGAAGGCGTCGGGTCAACTCTCTTACTCAGTCTCTACAATTGGTCCAGATCTTGTCAACAGATGGCGGTATTTTACGAAGAAATGTTTTTTTAAGAACAAACGGTGTTTTACGACTCAACTCAGTACTTGCGTGTAATATTTTTTTTACTACGTATATATTTTGTGACTTATAATCAACATGTGTGTGACTTTCCCGGCATATTGTCGATACTATGACGTTCATACGAGGATGCATAGAAACGTTGTGGACGGAGTGTATGATATTTGAAGGAAAAAATGAGAGTGCTGAAAATAAATCTTAAAATAAAAGATGAATAGCTGTGGCAAAAGGTATGGGATGACTGTGGAAGAGATGACTCTTCCAATATTATTTTATGCAGAACGATTTCATAGACATGTGGTTGCATAAAGACTGGTTAGCACTGCCAATAGCTATTACTAATGTATTTGAGAAAAGATTTTTAAACTTGATTGTTCAGGTGCGAGTGAAAAGTCGTTTTCCGGTGACGATTGGACGAAACAATACCTACAGTGTACATTTTGAACTGAGTTTTGCATTCTCTAATTTTTAAGAAATTTATGAAATCAACATTTGTAGTCTATAAGAAGTGTAAAATAGTAGTTCTGTCAGCATTACTAACGTATGTATGATATTATGGAACGCCGTGCGTGGATTATTTTCATAAAAGCATTACTATGAGCCGTGTTGATCACGTGATAAATATATGGTTTATGTTTTGTTCGAAGAAAACTAGCCATTTCATTTTTCTTCTTTCTTTCAACATTTCCTTAGATAGTAAATCAAAAGAGGTATATCACGCTCCAGCTATCGTGTATAAAGTAGTCCTATTAGATATATATATATTTATAGCACTAGAAAGTGTCTATGTGCCCCTCCTACTGCATTCCTTTGTAAAGTTCAATTCAGACAGTATATATTACGATGTTATCCCTTACCACATGACCCATCAAAATATTATATAGGCTTCTTACAAAATTTTGAAATCTAAAACTTTAAAACTCTCCGCTTTTATCAATTAGTTTAAGATTATTATAAAACATGTTCTTCGACTTGAATCCATTGAGATGCTGCTAACTGTATTTATTGTCTATCTATTTGTTTCTTTTCTCTATTTTTGTGCAGTCTCTTGACTTGTCATATCTTAGTCTGTCGATGCGTTGTCATTTCCATTTTGTATTTCGCAGTTCTGTTTGCATTCATGGTGTGAATGTGGTTTTGGCGAACAGCTATGTTTTATATTGTTAGATGAATAATGATTTTTTTGGTTAATTAGTGTTCAATTCATACCCACTTCAGTGATGATACTGCTCCGTAAGCTGGTCCAGCCTCAAATGATACGCCACCGTTACACCTCTATAATCAGACTGCCCCGGGCATCTGCATGGGTAGTGCATGGGCAGAGTGTCCCGTCTTTTGTATGAGCTGTATGGGAATCGAACCCAGCATTAAAACAGGAGCTCCGCCACTGGGCTACATGCCCGATGAGGTTTTCATTAAAAAGCCAAAGATTTGAACACTGGAAATGGGCGTTACCCCCCCCCCCCCCAAAAAAAAAAAAAAAAAAATATATATATATATATATATATATATATTATTTAAACGGGTAAGTTTGAGAGAGTAGAATATTAGTTGATATATTTTGTTTTATTTACCCATGGTTGTCTCTTCAGTACAAAACCGCTTTATAAGAGAGCCCTGTAAAAATACAAACCTACAACATAGAATGCTGTTGAATATTGCTATACCATGACACCAAATCATTAAGGCTTGAAGTTCAAGTAGGGTTTTCTCTTTTTTTTCAATATACATATCAAAACAATCATTTATGAAATGAAATCTCTTGCCATTAACATTATTATGTTTTAAAATAAGTATGTATAATTGGGACCCGACTGTCGCAGCTGGTTTATGTCTTGTCTTTGATGTATGTGATAACTTATGATACTGTAGCCCGGAGATTATAAAAAGCATTATATTCTATACCTCACTGTAATTTTCCTAACTTGTAAACAATAGTTAATGTTTTTATTAGAAAATTTAATTAGATACAGAACCCATATTACCATGATCATATAGACATACTGTATATTTTTTTGCTATTGTCATTTTTTTATCATTATTATTTTTATTATTATTATTATTTATCATTATAATTATTATTATTATTATTATTGTTATTATTATCATTATTATTATCAACCCTAATTATCAGTGTAATGAATATTTTTTTTTTACATTCCGAATTCCATGAATTCGTATAGACTCTTCAAAGACGCGGGATCAGACAAAAATATATTAGACATTTAGTTTCATATACTTCAAAATTACAATATTTCATTTTATACAAAGTAGGCAACAAAATGGACTTGATATTCTTGGAATAGTGCCGGAGTGCAAGCGCATTTGGATCAAAACATGTCAAATGAATTTAGTTTCGCAAATGTCTTTTTAAACTTCTCTGATCGTTAGATTAAGAGGCTATGCACATAAACATGATAAAGGTACCATTTTTTCAATGGTGTTCACTCGTTTGACAATAATTATATTGTAACAATATCAAAACACCCTATGATTATTTTAAACTTGTCAAGATAGTGATTATGAAAGTAATCATAATAATGTGATGATTTCCAAGCACTTTTTATCAATTTTCTTTTAAACTATACATTCAAATAGATTTAAGCTCAAATTTCTACCATGTTGTATTTGTGTTTTGTTTACATTGTTCATACGATTATGTAATAGGAGGCTGCATTCTACAAGCTTCGCTTTTTAGCAGCTTCCTCCGTTTCCGACCTGGTACATGGTTATCTTGATTATTATACATAATAAGTTTCTTTGTTTTATTGATTATAATTATATCAAGATGTATGTAACAAAACTTATTGTAAATGATTGTTGGAAATAGAAAAATAAATGAAATGAAATGAAAAGTTAATATAAATTTACTTTCAGGGATTTCTATGGACTATTTTCAGAAATCTTTTGCTTTTAAACGATATAGTCCGGCATACTTATTGTTTTAAAAAATATAGTGTCAAAATAGAAAGGACGTACAACCTTGCATCAGTACCCCCACAAACAACTTACACTTACAAGTTAATAGTGTTTGTGTTTTTTATTATTATCATTGTTACTTCTCAGAATAAAGAATTTATGGTATTTGTTTTATGTAAATCAGCGCGCGTTCGTTTCACGAAATGTTTATGTGATATTTTGTCATTTAATGTAATAATGTACACCATTTATCTATTTGAAAAAAGACAGGTTGTGTCAATAGGTATATATGTCTGTGTCGCAAACATTCGTGTTCATGCTCACTACAAAGAATCTAAAATAAATTGTGATCACATCAAAAGGATTATGAATACTCGCCTGTAAATATAAATGTGAAAATGAAAAGAAAGCGAATTCATGACTGTTTATTGGTTTATGTGAAGGGTCTTTTAAACTTGTGGTGATAATTTTGGATAAAGTAATAGATATTCGTGATTATGGAAAAAAAAATCATGTGTGAGAGGGATGTGCGAGTGTGTATGGTTAAGCCAAGATGGGTGACCCTCGGTGGTATAATTTGAACCTCATTTCTATGATTTCTTTTCTCTATTTTTTCATTGAATAATATTTTTCTTCATATCATTTGTGAATGCATTAAGGCAAATTTGATAGAGAGATGGATGGAGGGGGTTACACAAATGGTGGAGGTGAGAGTTGAAGAGAGAGAGGGGGATGACAGCCCGGGTGACAGTGGGGTGCTTCGCTTTAAAGAATTGTTTTTAAGCCAAATAAAAACGAGATGAGTCCATACCATGTAACTTTAATAAAATTGTGTCAGGGGGTCGTTGAGAAATGAAATATTGTCTTTTGTTATAATATAGACTTCATTTTTTTTTTATTCAACTACAAACCCTTATAATTTTCATATGAATTATTTATCAGTCTTTATTTTCGTTTATTAAATTCTAGCATTAATAAACTTGATGATAAGCCAATTATATTATCACTTTCAAACCTCTCCATTATTTCTGCCAAACAAAAATTATATAAACAGGAGTGGATCTGCCACATAAATATAATGGGTCTAGCGCCCTCTCTCGTTTACACTTGGTGTTTTGAACAGAAGTCGGAATGATGTGACGAGAGTGATTCCTGCAAAATGTAGATAAATGAATAAGAAAAAAAAACTATAAATGCTATAAATGAGATATTCTATTAGTTAATTTGGCAATACCACTGAAAAGCCAAACCACAATCGCACGATAACATCTATTTTGAAAGGCTCAATGTTACTGGAACATGAATGACCCTGGTTTTTCCTTATGTCTTGATCATAGAATAGCTAATATTATTTTATCAGTAAGCCTATACTATGCACTTTCAACATACAGTTGAATGAATGGTTAAACAAATGTAATTTCATATTTTCTACCCCCGCTCCCTAATTCCCCCTTCCTTGTTTTCTTCGTATAATATCGCCTCACCCCTCTCTCTATTTCTCCCTTTTACACACACTCTCTCTTTCCTTCCTTCCCCCCCCCCCCCACACCCTCTCTCTTCTGGGGTGCCCTCATCCGCACCCAAGTGAACACCACCACCAATTTCTCCAGTCACGAGTTGGTAAACCCCACCAATGCCAGCTAGCCACTCTGTGATCTATTACAATGCTTGAAACTCAGCCAGGAGAGACGGCAGAAATCCACTCGCTAAAACCTTTAATCCAGCCAAATATTGTGAATACACGCATCAACATGGATTCCCCTTTCTCCATTTTTTTTCTGATAATACAAACAAAAATATGTCCGTCATACAAAAAGAATATGTTTTGTAAATGATGGTTAAAGTGAATGAGATTTTGTTTCGTGTGCCATTTTGCTGAACAGTGTACTTCATCCACTTTTGCGATGTCTGTAAGATTTTTTTTATTGTGTTGTCGACTAAAGGAGAAAATGCAAAAGTAGATTTTTGTATGGATTCAAGAATGTTGTCCGTCGCAAATGGCAAAATGGGACTGAAAAATATTTAAAGGTACATTGTTGAAACTGAGGTAGATAACTCTTGTGACTTGTCATGCTAGCGCAATCTTTTGCGTACCCTACCCCGACAGCATCCAACGCTGCGAGGTTGTCGTTGAATTCATCTTCTCCAACTTATGACGCCATTTTATTCACCTCATCATGTTTCTTCTTCTTCTCCTTCTTTTCTTCTTATTCTTCTTCTCCTCCTCCTCCTTCTTCTTCTTCTTCATCTTCATCTTCCCCAACCTACCCCCCCTCCAAGAAGGTTTGAATAACGATATCTGTCATTAGTGCATATATCTACATGGTTTTTGTTTATAATGCTTTTTAAGTTTATCAAATCTTCAATGCCATCGGGCAAAACGATCTAAGTCCTTCTGTGAGCTCGGTTCGTGTTATGCTAATTACCTTTGTTCGTCCAAATAAAACATGTTAATAACCTGTTTCAAAATGGCGGATTTCAGCTCTGGTAAGCTTTGTAAATGAAATCATTAGCGGCTATGGCGAATCGAATCTTGTGGGCTCTCAAGAAAATTAATTTAATTCAAGGTAGGAATTGGATCTTCATACATACAGAATCACGTGTTTTCATGAAGTAGATTGTCAAAGAACTTGGTAACTTGACGTTTTGACAGAAACGCTTGGCTTAGCGGTTGTAAATCAAAAAGCCTGCGCGTTGTTCTCATCGGGAAATGTTTCAAGCGGCGGGCTGGAGCGGGGTAACTTCACTCCATATGCCCGCTAAGGAGACAGCAACCGTCAAACCATCTTCGATCATTTCGGACGGTGGCGTAATGAGCCTAAAAATAAGAGGGGGCTTGAATTGGCGTATCGCGTAGCATTTTTTCTAATGCAAGCGAGCGAAGCAAGTGAGCAAAAATGTCGACGTTTTTATTACAAAAAAAATCCAAGGTTGTGATAGAGTTTGACATAATATTCAGAAAATAATATCATATATCACCCTCATCCCTTTCCTTTGCATATTCGTGCATGCATAATGTTTAACTTGAAATAATGAAAACCAAGAATTGGCATCTGTTGTAACACATTTTGGTACTTTACCAAAATGTGCAGTTGCCAAAATGTGCCGTAACCATGTTACTGCACATTTTGTTAACTTCTGGGATTTTTCGCTCAGTTGTCTGTACTCATTTAAAAAAAATGCAAACTACCCTGTAACTGCACAAGGAGGGCATTTCAGTTGGTCTGTATTTTCTAAAACCGCATCGGCTGAACCCATTTGGTTTACCATTAATTTTGTCCAATCTCGAGTTGGTCTAAGATCTACATGGTCTAATACCCAATATTTCCAATGGCTTTTCGTCCAATGACCGTGTCGTCTAATGTTGTTAAGTCCAATACCATTTCGTTCAATAGCCATTTCGTCCAGTAGCCAGTTAGTCTAAGATTCACTTCGTCCAAAAGCCAATTTGTGTAAGAGCCGTTTCGTCGAATAGCCACTTCGTCTAAGAGCTATTTCATCTAAATGCCAAGTTACTCAATAATTTTTTGCCCAATTGACTGTTGGAATAAGAGCTACTACGTCCAACAGCCACATCGTCTAAAAGCCATTTCGTCCAATAGCCACTTCGTCTAAGAGCCTCATCGGCCAAAAGCCACTTCGTTAAAAATCACTTCGTCCAAAAACCTCTTCGTCTAAGATTCACTTCGTCCAAAAGTCACTTTGTCCGATATTCACTTCGTCCAAAAGCCACTTTGTCCAATATTCACTTCGCCCAACAGCCACTTTGTCTAAGAGCCATTTCGTCCAATATGCACACATTCACCTCTTTTGTGAAAATTATTGACTTTCCCAATATCAGATATACAATGTACATTAATTTTGTCTTCAGATCTCAAAATTGAAAATTCAATCGTTTTCATAAAAACAAAAACACAAGAGAAGGTTATATCTAAATCAGGCTAATAAATCGCTATTTGTGTCTAAATGATAGTTGTTCGTACTACATTGTGGTGTGTTTCTTTTTCTCCCACTTTTTTTAAGGGGGGATGGACAACTCACTCACTGAATCTGCACCTGCCCCAGTAACGGTTATTAGACTAAGTGGGAATTTGACCAAATTGGTATTGGACCAAGTGAGTATTGGACCAACTGTCAATTGGTCCAAGTTGGTATTGGACCAACTGGCGATGAAATTAGACGAACTGGTTATTGGACGACATGGCTATTGGAAGAAGTGTTTATTAAAATAAGTGGCATTTAGACGCGTAGGAAATGGCAAGTGGTAGAAATTGCTCTTAGACGAAGTGGTTTTTAGACAAAGTTGCTTTTGGACGTACGTATGTAAGTATATATTTGAGTTTTGTCAGACGTGTATCAATCAGATATGATTATTTACGTCTGGGACCGACCTTTAACGTCACCATCCGAAAGACGTGACTAGGGCTCGAACCTCTGCATCAATTTGTAACTTCCCCCACAGCTTGGGGTGTCACGCGCGTAAAACATTTCCTATAGACTTGTGTGTTAAAATGGCACTTAAGAAAAATTCATAAAAAATAAATGTGAAATTAGACGGTCGAATGTTTACTACCTTTGGATAGGATATATATCTGACATTCCATATCTGACCAGAGAAGGGTGTCGTAGCCAGCTCATTTTAAAAATAAATCGCCATTTATGAAGATAACTATGATGGGATCAAATTCATCAACTGAAACAGTAAAAATAGCCCCAATTCTTCCGCCAGTCAAAAAATGGTTCCAAATCATCGATATATCTTCCCAATTTGGGCAAAGGAAGTTCAGTAGTTACTAGAACTAGAATCAGTGTTAGATTTTTAATCATATTCATACACTTTTGCCAATCAGCAATATCAAATTGAAAAAATTCGAATGGGTTGGGTCGAACGAATATCTTTAGCCCTCCTGATGTAATTAGGCTCGTGGCACCTTGGATTACAGGTGCACGCCACAACGCCCAGTTCTGTGGCTCTTAAGTAGTGGTCACACCGCCAGTACTTTGCTGGAGCAGTGAAAAAAAAAATCATCACCGCTCGTTACAGAAGTTGGCCACCGTTAAGCCAACGCCGTATACGCACGGCCACCGCTGATGGTCCCTCCTACCGCTCCAAAAGTTTTGAGCTGCACAAAATATTACGAGCGGTGAGGAGCGGGCAATTTTCCGCTCCCGCAAAGTTCACCCCCGCTCCAGTCAAAGTTTGACACCTCTAGACCCAAGTTCGTGCATGGGCGCTTGGGTCCGCTAGGCCGACGCGGAAATCTTGAAAGCTGGATCACCGCTACGGTGATTAAACATTGCACAAACTTTGGTATGCGTTTTACGAGCGTACACATGATTGCTGGAACGGTGTCGGGCGTTGAAGCAGCGATCCATTGCGGTAATGAACTTTGGTTTGGCGTTGGTATGGAGGCGTCACCGCTAAACCAACGCTCGCTACCGTTAAACCGACGCTAAAGCAACGCCGGCTTTAGCGGTGAACCGCTAAGGCAACGCCCGTTTTTTCGATTTTTTTTTTCCATATTGCGCGCGGTGACAAGCGTTGTCGAAATTCGACCTCCTCTCGCTATTTCACAAATATGTATTGATAATATAATATAGTTTCTATCAAGGAGCATGAATCCCCCCCCCCCCCAATTTATCAAAAATGGCACTGTGACTTATCTTAATCATCTTATTAATATGAAAAGAAGGTCTGGTTTTTTTTAAATAGTAATGGTCCTTCTCTCATAAGGAGGGGGGCATTTCAGTTCTACTAGTTTGTCTCTTTTCGTTGCCGTTGTCAGAAAATGGTTGTAGGAATATTTGAAGAAAAAAAAACACGATCCGTTTGAGCCCCCCCCCCCCCCACATAATAATAATAATAATATTCCGCATTTATATAGCGCTTAACGACGTCTCTAAGCGCTTTACAGATACATTATTACCCCGGTCATCAGATCCTTGCATGCCCGCATACAATGTATGCACCTTCTCCACTCCCTGGGGAGCATTCCAACAAGAGTTCCAAGACTCAATTGCTAGGCATACTACATAGGCTTTCGCATCCTACCGGGTACCCATTTAACACCTGGGTGGAGAGTGGCAAATTGTGGATTGACGCCTTGCCAAATGACGCTAGGCCATGGTGGGATTCGAACACACGACCCTCTGATTACAAGGCGAGAGTCAGAACCGCTACACCACAGCGCTTAAAGAACACTGGATCCACCCTTGATATCAACCAACTAACGTTTCACTAATATTACTTATCACACATACATGACATTAGAGGGAAGGAAGTAACTGAGAAATTCTTTAAAATTATCCATATTTGCTGCAATTGTTTTGAAAGTTGTGAAAGATAACTGAAGTTACAATGAAAAAAAAATTATTGTATTAAGTGTTGATTGAAAAAGGGATTATAAAACTGTCAAGTTTATATCACGCGGGAGAGAAATGTGGTTATAATTCCATGAAGTAATACATCAGAAAACCAATATTATATATGCATGTAAGTCTATTAATAGCCTTTTATAATGTATAAGCGTCTCTTGACCTGCCAATGCCTACATAACTAAAAAGATGTGATCGACCGCATACGTCATTATGACATCATCAGGTACAATATTTAGCAGTGCTGACAAATGGGAGAATTTGACAGATAAGGTTTGACAAAGAGAAGGGTAATATCCCACCCAACTTGCGAGGATCGCCTTATTTCATGTTCATGACGGGTAATTTGAATTTTAATTTGAAAATGTACGCTGTGCAGTTATTATTCTTATTATTGAACCGGTGTTTTGGCTCAGTTGGTAGAGCGTCCGTCTCACAACCGGGAGGTCGGGGGTTCAAACCCCGGCCGCGTCAGACCAAAAGACATTAAAAGATTGGAGTTGCTGCTACCCTGTTTGACGTTCAACAATTAAAAGGGATAGAGCCTCGTCGATCTGGCGCTGCACAGCGGCTGCGGGCCCACGATCAATTGGGCAAAACAAATTTTCGGAGTATTTCATTTCTGGTGTCTATTTCGAACAATAAAATATGGATTTTTTTTTTCTCATGATCCAGGGGGCCGTTTCATAAAGCTGTTCGTAAGTTAAGAGCGACTTTAAGAACGACTGGTGATCCTTTCTTGTGGTAAGTGGTATATTCATTTGCGATGGTTAAGCGCGTAAGAAAGGTTCACCAGTCGTTCTTAAAGTCGCTCTTATCGTACGATACAGCTTTATGGAACACCCACCAGGTGTATAAATGGAGATCAGTGCCAAAAAGAGGAAAGGACCTTCGATTTTCCCAATTCATTTTAATTTTGTAAGATATGGATGGAAAAGGGGAGTTAATTTGGGTTTCTTGCTGAGGTTTGTGGACTTTTTTTACCAGGCCTATTAGATTATTTCCTGTGTATGTGTGTAATTTGGGAGTTTGCTTTGTTTAGTGACGAATTTTCGTTGCTGATATGAGGGCGCCCTATACACTCTGCAGTTGTACCTGCGTGAAAACCATGGACGTATAATGTCCATTGTGAAAACACACAGCTTTTGGGCGCCATTCAATTTAATTACATGTTTGATATTTCAAATTATATCAAAGATCTTCAAAAAGATTCGGGAGTGGTTGCTTGGCGAAGAAGGGATGGGAAATTAAATAGTATAATAGGCATGATGCATATTCAACCTGAAAGTCTTAATGATAAGACTTTATTTTGTGATGTGATAAAAATATTGCAAGCTCGCATTTCAAAATGATCGTATTTAGAGTGATGATTCATAAAGTATTTATTTTACATATCTACGTGGGCTGATAATCATGATAGTCCTTTTTGTGTTTTATTTATCTTTCTATCTTTTTCTTTTCGGTTATCAACATATTAAATATTTAATTATAAGAACTAAAATAATATGGACCTTCATAAATATATACTGTGAATATACACCATTTTCACTGGAATGAAAGATTATAGTGATATATAATTAACACATTTTATGTGTTTTTAGAATAACAATTATAATTTCACGACATAATCCAGCCCCTATATCATTAGCCTTTAGATACCCCTTTGGTATTGTGATCGGACATCACTCAACGGACATTACACTTGCGTACAACACCGAGCGAATTACTCCCCAAAGACGTAATGACGGAATAGGTCAAGTTTTTTTTCTTATGAGAATATCAGATGGTGGAGATTTTCATTTTTTCAAATTTTCTTCATCCTATCTTTGAGAAGTCTTGCCAAAACGGTGTCCTTGCTTTATAGTTTATCAAATTTTTCATCGGATTTCTCTGTGCGCCCTGTTTAAAATATTTATAATGTTGATCCAGTTCTACATCTCTATATAAGCATAAAGGCCTTAAAGGGAAGCCTTTCCCTGCCAACAACTATAATGTACAAATGTCTTGATCTCATCAAACTTCGTCTTTGCATTTTGACAAATTATCACTTAATTAACCATTCTTGGCTGATAAAATAAAACAAAATAATTGTTCATTTCGTTTATGGAAAGTTGGGGATATTTATCATCCTGTTCCGTCTGATTTTGAGGGGAGGCCTGGGTCAGAATTTTATTTTTTACGGAAAATTATTTTAGACTCATTTTAGAACTAATTTTTCATTGATTCGTTGCCATCTTGACAAATTTTGTTAATGTCTCCATCATCTGCCTTTTAATCCATCTTCGAACGTTTCTGCTAGGAGATTACCACCGCCATCATCAACGACGTCATCTTCGTTGTCACCCTCCTCGCCATCATCATCATCATCATCATCTTTGTCGTTGTAATCACCATAAATGCAATCGTCGTCATTAGTATCACCATAACGCAATTACATCTCAGTCGCATTACAACCATCATCATCATCATTATTATCATCATCATCATCAACAAGATCATTATCATCATCAACATCATCATCTTCAACAACACAATTGCAAAGCAAACATCATCACCATTACAACAAATTATCACAATCAGCGTCATAAAGTTGAAATATTGCTTTAAAAAATATCAGTCATAACGATTGTGGTAACTAAGACTACCACATCATTACCATCATCACCATTACCACCATTTTCATCATCACCACCATTATCATCATCGTTACCATTGACATATTCGTTATCATTAATCATTATCAGCGTCGATACGGTCACTCGCAAAACCTCATTAATCATTATCATAATTAAATTTAAAAATGTAATATAATTATCATCATCGTCGACGTTATCACCATCATTATGATTATCTTCTTCTTCTCCTCCTCCTCCTCCGCCTTCTTCTTCTTCTTCATGTTCTTCTGACTTCTTCTTCTTATTATTCTTCTCCATAATTTTCTTCTTTAAGAACATTCAAAACCAGTATTAAACCACTTATCACCCTACACAGCGTCATGATCACCATCTTCAACATCATTGAACCATGACCACATCTACCACCAAACACCACCACCACCACCACCACCTCCACCACCACCTCCACCTCCATTTTGTATTATCATCCCCAACAACAATCCTCAACATCGTCATCATCATCATAATCACCAACAATAAACACAACATATTTATTCACTCTCGTCATCGTCGTCGTCGTCAATAACTTTGATAATTATCTTCTCCACTCTAAGAAAATGTTAAACCTTTCATATTTAGCAACGCCACACTCGGCATGCAGGGAGGACATTAAAAGTTGTAATTTTGCACCTTTCGACACTTAAAGACTGTGCAGAGTTGTGCCTGTAAAGGATGTTCGCAAATCAGAAAGGTGGTATTTATTTGCATCACTTAAAGTTGGAACGATAATTATTTATGAGAGTGTTCTTAGTGGTAAATTATAAATTACAATAATTATCTCTCCTTCTTTCGCCCTATATGTTTAGCTTCTTAATCGCAATATCACTCACGCTGTGCCCCAGCCCCCTCACATTATCACCATTTCATTATCATCATCAATTCATTTCACTTCAAAGACACATCGATAGACAATAAACACATTCACAGTGTTATATTTCGCTCTTAATTCTTACTTTATTAAATCAGTTTTCCTATCAAATCGAAGGAAACTTTGGAAATTTCTTAAATAGTTCCTCTGTAGCGCATGCAGTTCATCATTACAATTACAGTTCGTATGATTCACAATAATAGTCCAAAAATGGGGAAACTTGGTACTCAATTATATCAAAAGTTCTGTTCTACGAAAAATGTAAGAACAAGCATACATTACTCAATAATATCTGACTTTGGTGAATCTCGTCATAATAGTAATTAATAGGTTTGGCCAACTGACATGGCTAGTGTCATGCTATTATGAATTAATAGTGCCATGAATAATCCGAATGTTCAAATCGGTTGGATTTTTTATCATGCTCTTTGAAATTCGGACGGATACATTGTCGACAAAACTTACAATTTGGTTATGAATATACAAGAATAAACTTTGCTCTTCGTCAAAAATCATGCTTTTTTATGATGCTAGAAAGCAATGGATAAAAAAAAATGATGTGGTCTTGTATAGAGTTTACATAAAGAACAAGTCTTTGAAGTACGCATCTTTTCTTTCTCTTTAGAAAAAGGTCGTTTGGTTTAGCATAAGTGAAAGTACAGTTGTCTGTTTTTATTGAGTTGTGAAAGTTTTCATACTTTATGTTTTATAATTATGATATGAATATCGATTATAAAAAATAAAGTAAAGATTAAATTAGTTTTATGTTGGTCTTCATTGAAAAATTGTCTCCTCCGATATATATAAATTGGAGTAATAATATTGAAGGGTCTCAATCTGGTCAATAAGTGCGCTATATTATATCCAATATCATCATTTCTATAAAAAGAAGAATGAGCAAAATGCATGGACAGTAATACTTATCATTCTCGAGGAGGAAAAAAAACGAACGATATAGTAATTAATCATCGTGACTCTAGAGGAGAATAGTCACAACTTGTTGAATACATTTTAACAATGGGCGTGGCTTTAATTTGGCAACGCCCACTGAGCTATAGATGCCAAATATACATGAACTATACATCTATCATGTGTTTACAATCACATAAGCATAAAATTAATCAATTTCGTGATAAAGTATAATACACTCAAAGTTCAAAGGCATGTAGTTCACTTCATATTCACTTATAACAAAGCGAGCTCAATAAATACAATTCGCTTTCTTTTTTTAATTCTTAAATAACTTAAAAAGTATAAAAATTACGTCTAAAAATATATTATATTCTTCGACATTCTCAGATTGTATTTTCACTTTCATTATAATACAAACACCTTTTCAAATAAATCTACACGTATCCCCACTCACGAATATTGCTCAACAGTGACTTGTAAATTCATTCTTATTGGACACAAAGAAGTCCTTTTTATGAACACGTGGTATTTTGTTCTCAATATCGTCACAGCTCGCCTCGGAAACGATGTTTAGAACTTCAAAATAAAATATTGGAAGATTTCAGGCTAACCTTGCATAGATCGTCGATCTCCTTACAAACAGCTTTTATTACTATCTGGTATCAATGTGAAAACTGAATATATCATCCAATTTCTAAAATTTCATACACGTCGTAATATATTTTCAAACAATATATGATATTGTAGTTACATGTGATGGCCAAAATACAGGTTATTGAATGATTTGTACATTTATTCATAAATTAAATGTACATGTATATTTCCAAATAAAATATGGAAATGACAGATGAACTAATTCGTGTCCAATGTGTGAGGGTATAATATATTCATCTAAATACTTGTCCAATTTTATATGCAATTTTGTCTAAAGCAAGGGCTGGAAAATATAATTTTTGTCAAACCTTTTTTTTACATAGCAAAAGATATACATCTTTATTAATTTTTGATCGTTTCTTCTTTCAATATAATAATTGATCAATATCATTTTGTACAACATGTACAGTTTGTTCTATTAAAATCTAAATAATAACATCGATAATTATGAAAATTATGATATCTTACAATCATAATAAAATGTTGAATCCAAATGTATAAAACAATATTCAGAATGGAAACTGATTCCATATATCATTCTAAGAAATCACGTACAGCAATGGTGAGAAATAATGCACATAACGTTTCATTTAAAAATTTCGCGATTAAGTACACTTAGATTCTTCGCGAACAATCACATTTGAATGTTATATAATGTAAATAGTACTATAAATAAAATATACACAAGGACTGTCCACGTGCAACATAACGCCATTTTTTTCCATAGACAAATTTCGGCGTTAGGTGCAATATCGTCATATATACTTTTATTAGAAAGAAGGGCTAACTGTAGACTTTGTTATTATAATATTAAAGACAGAGTTAGGCCGCAGAAAAAAAGGGAAGGTTGGGTGGGGGTGGGTATGCAGTTTTGTTGCCGTTATCGGCGCTAGGATTAAGGAATCGTCATACAAGTGATTCTCCCCACAAATTATCATTATGAATTATATATTTCGAACTTGACATCGGATCGTTTTGGACCTGGATATATTTGGTTAAAGGTCCGATTGTATTCGACTGTTAACCATCGCGACTCTCACGTGGATAGTATATCGGAACCGACTCATAATAACCGATACCTGCATCTATCGATTTACACGGCTATCCGCCTCGAGTCCCAGTTGTATGTGTGACCGAGACTTTAAAAAATCAAGTTGGTTGTTTGGTAGGTACAAAGCGTACGAATTGGATGCACATTTAACGCAAAATTTAAAATAAACTTTCCCCACTCGAAAAGTGTGAAAAATAATGAATTAACCCTCTCGTCAATAGTTAAGATATGAAACATATATCTTGACAAATACTTGCAGCTTTGAAATTACTACAACGTCTGGAAGTCAGAATGGTATTAGTTAAAGGGGGTAAACAAAATATTTTGCAATCGCGGCAAAATAAATCATCGTCATTTACGCTTCTTTGAGGAATATAGATTTCATTATTGATTTATCATCCGCAAGTTGGATTAAATCTAGCTAAGTTAAGAATTCGATGAGGGTTTTTGGTCAGGTAAAATATTTTAAGAGGTTAAAAATGTACATCACCACTTCACACTTCGTAGAATTTAAACTCCACTTCGTTCTCACTAACGTGCAACGATTTTCCCCAAGCTCGTTTCCACAAATTAGATTTAGGGTTTTATTCAACTTTGATACAACAGTTAATAAAGATACAGAGTTTTATACTGAATCAACAAATGTTAGGTAGTCTCCTGTTAAGTCGTCATCTTGTAGCACACATACATTAAATTTCTTATTGTGATCGAAGGTGTACAATAACATGAATACATAAACAGAATGAGGTAAATAACAAAGGCGCATCAGTATTGCCAATCTGAGGATAAAGTTCTAGTGATTATCTCATTCTTTGATGCGCTGTGTTGACTGATTAAATTACAATAGCACACGTGAATACAAAATATGTCTACACCTCATTTTTTCTCCTCAAAATCATCCTTTTGGTTTCCTACTCAGTTCTTGTCCAATTTCATGTGCATATACATCACATTGCATAACTCTCATTTGTTTTGGCAGCGTGTGGTATTATCATTAAAATTATTCAGTGGCACGTGTTTTCTTTCTGAAAGCAACAGTTTCTTCTTGTGAATAACCAGTTTATCTGTAAGGTCCTTTTAAACAGTCCGTGTACCGCCTCATGCGTACACTGCGACGTAGGCTTATTGTTGGAAGCGCGCTGCGTTTTCTGAGCGTAACTAAGAAGTAGTCCGTCGTCTACCGCTCCTGAGCAGCGCGCAATGGTCTTGCATTATCCATTTCTCATAGGGCCGCTTTTCATTCAACAGGGGAAGGGATGCTCAAAAACTTCACCAGGTAAAAGATGAAAGGATTGTCTGTTGAATCGCCATCATAATTCCGAGAGAAAAGTCGAATGAATCGTCCATGTTTCTCCCGCTCTCTCTCTCTCCTCAAACTCCTCTCCCCAAAATGGCTTCCTCGAGCTGGTGTCGTCGCACGTGGTCGTCGTGCGCACTCGAAGTCGCTCTATTTTGCGGACCTGTGTCGCCTACGCCACTTTCTTGATAGTCACAAGAGCTCCGTGGGCGGGACCAGCGGGATGAACTGGGCCTTCTTCTGAGTGCGGACCTTGGCGATCCTGGACTCGCCGTACTTGTTGATAGAGAGGAAGAGGGTTCGATGCCTCCGCCTTTTGTTGGTGCTGTCTGGCATCTTATAGGCGTATGTGTTGAAGAAGTTGGGTTCGAGCTTTTCCTGGAAGTAACAATTCCGACTTACTCTCCTCTGTAGAGGGGTAGATAACAAAAGAGAGAGAGTAATGAGATGAGTGCATAGACTACGGTTTAATCTTGGAAAACAAATAATGAAAATCGTACTTGACAGAGAAGAAGAGAAAAAAGAACTAGGGGTAGAGAGAAGGAGTGAGAAAGAGAAAGAAGATGGAGAAAGGCGAGGAATATCAATGACAAGGAGACACGAGAGAGAAAGAGAGAGGAGAGAAGAGGAAAGACGATGTTCTTTACAATTAATCTGACTGCTTCATCATTCCATCGATCGATGGTGCTGTGTTATAGTCGTTATCATGTCATAATACCCAGTCTAACGCAATGACGTTGGTTTGCGTTATTAATAACTTGCGTCATCTTTGACGTCGAACGGTCCATGTCGTCATAGCGTGAATTTAAAAGAAATTGTGTGACGATGTACGTCGAGTGTGTATGATGCTTGCAATGAACACACTTTGATGTTGTGCACAAAATTGCAAGATGAAACTGCATTTGACGCATCTTGATGTCAATTAGCTTGATTATGTCGGGTCATGTTGGTATCAATGAGCTATGTTCATAAAAATATGTCTACAAGTTAATCAACAGTACTTACGTTTCCGTATAGGTTTCCGTTATCGTCTACACAGACGTAGAGCTGACTCTTAAGACCCTTGATGGAAACAATACTCCGCCTCTGCGACTGGATGTAAAGGCTAGCTGTTGGCGAAAAGAAAAAAGACAGAAAGAAGGGACATTGGTAAGTAGTGCTTGTTGACATTTTTATATATGCAAATGGAACGTAAATTATTGTATAGATTAACTGATTAAAAGATAAGCAACAGAGGCAAAGAATGTCATTACATCTCAACCATGAGTTTACGCGCGATTCTGTGTCTGATCATAGTCGTTAATTTAGTTCAAAGAAAAGGAATGAGACAGACAGAGAGAGATTTAAAGAAACGGAGACAAGAATACAGAGATAAGGGATGCGGATATATTGAATATATTTCCATCATTCCATGATACCCTGTCCTCTCATCATCTTGAATAACAGGAGGCTGTTTCATAAAGCTGTTCGTAAGTTAAGAGCGACTTTAAGAACGACTGGTGATCCTTTCTTACGCTAAACCATCGCTTGAAAATACCATTTGCCATAAGAAATGATCACCAGTCGTCCTCAAAGTCGCTCTTAACTTACGAACAGCTTTATGAAACACCCACCAGGAATATTTCTCTGATTGGATTGCTTTTTAATATGCCGTTATTGTTTGAGTTGGATCATGCCTGGCTCTAGGTACGAGGTAATTGGCTGTCGCGAGCGGAGCAGGGTGGCGGCTATCGGGTCGTATCAAGTAGCAACGGGGATCCTACTGGGAACAAACCCGTTTACATAGGGTGCGCCAAGACTGAGCGTTCACTTTCCCTCGGAACAAGCCACCCCTGACCGCCTACTTCCCCCGATAAACCGAGTCACGTAGAGAGAGGAGGCGAAAAACTTCGATTACGATTTTTTTTCTCTCTCTCTTTGGGGGAAACAAAAATACACGAGAAAAACCAATCGCCACAGCAAGAGGTTAGCTATAAACTCTAGTTTGATCGGTCGGGAGTCCGCGCTCAAATTTCTGGAGCTGGCATGAGACCACTATTGGCTGTTAACTACCCCCATTAACCCTTCTAACGTCGGGACAGACTGCTCCCTACTGATCTAATAGTTGGTTAAGGTTGACAGTTGGCAGTAGCTGGGTTAAGCCAGTTTTGGGGGCAATATACCAGGTGCAGGGAATTTCTTTCCGTGATGACCTACGACCCCGCGTGTTTTTTTATCATCAAAATCACGCTGCAATTTTATAGAGGTTGTCTACAAGCGGTTAATGGGCTCTTTCAAATTCAATGTTGGTCTGCAAAATGGGAAATTTATTTGGGCTGCCAGGCATTTAGTAGATGCATTCGTTCGAAAGTCTTCAGCAGAATATGGGGGGGGGGGGTAAAGTCTAGAATGAAGTTTCGAAAGATGTTTGGAAAATCGAATCTCCCTTATACCAATATATGTACTTGGTTGTACATGCTTCATGTGTAAACCGTGTTCATATTACTTCGAATCTACTCTGCAGTTCCAATTAGAAAACTTTTTTTTACTATCCTATCGTACATTAACTGATTCAAGAGGGGTAGATATATATCCTCCATGATTTTAATGAATGCGAAATAACCGATTTGGGGTCAAGTATAGGAGATTATACTAAATAGATGGAACGACGTTGACCTCAAGGGTGCCGAGTCAAACGCTTGATACAGGTGACGACACGAAATAATGTTCCATCGTCACCAGGATGTTACGACATAATGGGATGACAATAAGTCATGTTCCACGTGATCATGTAGTTAATAAACATCCCTGGTACGTGTATAGAGAATAACTCTGTCAATCTGATACCATTACTAACATACCCAAAGCCCCAAGAGAGTATGATACACGGGCTATGGGATTCAGAAGCACGCGTGTGCACGTTCCAAAAGTTACACTTATCGTAGCTCAGTTTTCAATTTCGTAATGTAGATGAACCTAATCCCGACAAATTAGACCCATTTTATCTTGACAAGTAAATCTTGCTTTAAACTTCGAAGCAGGGATATTCTATTTTGAGAATACAATAAGCCTCATTTCGCTATGGATATCCTGCTCATATTTTCAACTCTTTTCTTGCAAATGTCTGCATCATCTTCACTGTTAAGTATATGGACCGGAAACGTGAAATGTTCTTCCTCTGCTATTTATTATGCACTCCAAAATAAAGTTCTTGGTAGTGTCTTCCGCAGGAAGAGTTCCATTTCACGCCCTTAGTAACGGACAACAATAAGCCACTCCGTAGTCTTTTTAATTCTTGTTTGCTTACAGTCAAGTTATTGGCCATACCCTAACCGGTTTGGTCTTTGTGCGAGAGGGGGCCCGTTATGTAAACGCACCGCCGAGCCTGGGCCGACTATTGATGTGGCTGCTTCGCTCATCTTTGTCGGTTGATTGTCAACAATCACCATCCGCACTAATTGTCTTTTAAACCGTTACTTAAAATATCAACTAAAACTAAGTTACATAAGAAACGAGGTGAACGCCTCCGTATCTCGACCAGATGATTTAATCTTTAAACTGGTACAATCATTTACGAACTAATTAGGCATAATTACCCATGTATTATAATCATTGTGAGTTCATTATAAGAAAGACAAAGATCTTCATTTTCCTTGGAACTGTCACACAGTCTTAACATTTATCATTCTGTACGTGTGACGAATACTTATATGTAACATCTTTTAAGGATGGCTTTCATAATTTCACCTTTCTATTCCTAACTTGATCATGAAGAATAAAACATAGCTTCCAGTTTGCTGCATGATTTGTTCGGTTATATATATATATATATATATATATATATATGTATATATGCATATATTTCCTCTATTTGAAAGAGAGGGAAGATATGCTATTCAATCTACTTTATTTGTGATTTCGTAATAAAGCATAACATAACGTCTCCAATTAGACACCTTTAATCCACCCTGCTTCTGTTCTGTCTTCCCATGTTTCCCTTCTATTATTTTTTTTAAACTAGAAACAATTTTTTTTTCTGCGCCGTGTTGTTGGACCATCTTTGCAAGCGCTGAGAAGGGGCGCAAAATGAAACAGAATATAGATCGAGAAAACAAGTTTGCGTTAGGGCTTAGCGCCCCCAGGCCAATGGCTTGGATCGCTATGCAGATGGGCATGCTCAAGTGGTCCTTTAACAGGCACACTTGAGCACTCGAGGGGTGAATAACAGAATATGGTTACACGTGTTACCAACAAGGTATTCAACGAGAAAATGAGGACTGGCTTAAAGACCAGGTGAAGCCACAAATGACACAAATGAAGACAAAACGACAACACCAACATCGGACCATTCAACGTCAAACGAGAAACCAGTACTTGGAAAATGACAGATTTTGATTCAGGTCCTGGCCAATTTTCAAAGGAACAAGACACAAATATGTTTTGGTTTATATCTATTTGTTAGTTAGTTCAGGTCCTAGCCAATGTTCCAAGGAACAAGAGACAAATATGTTTTGATTTATATCTATTTGTTAGTTAGTTAGGATAATCAACATCGTATCTCAGCCACTTCATAATCTGCTCTTCAACGCGCTCGAATCTCTTCAACAAAGCAAACTTCTGGATTGTTAGTCACTATCTGATGAAAAAATTCGTCAAATCGAGAAATTATTAATCCGTCTAAGATACACAATTATCAGTCCGGACTGAACAGGTCAAAGCATTTCCGTTCAAACTTAGGTATAATCTGAACCCTGGAAGCAATTGTTTAACATTTGCAGTGGGTATGGCTTAATATTTGTTTATTAATAGACGCGCTGGCATTGATTTATTCATGTCAAATAATCTTGGAGTGCTTTCTGAGACTGCATTTGGGATGACATTTTGTTTCGGACCGTTCCGGCTCTAAATTGGAATAACTTTTCCACGAGATTGTCAATGAATATCACTTGTTGAAAACGAAAGAAAACCAAAGTCTGATGTTTCTTGCTGTGGCAAGTAAGGCATTTACGGGTAATTGTATATTTCATTCAAGTAAAGGAGAAGAAATTATTTTGGGATTAAATAATCCGTTCCATCTTTTATTTAGAGTTACACTCTTGCCTCTGCTGTCACTATACATGTTGAAGTGGCTTCACCAAAGTGACAAATATTACGACATCTATTGACCCAAATTTCAGACCAGCTAGTTTTCCTGTCACGATTCCTATCGTGGGTTGCGCTGAGTTTATCCACTTTTTCTCTTCCTATTCACAAGGAGAATACGGCAAGAGTTCGGGTGCACTCTTGAAAAATCTGTTTTGTTTGACCAGCTCGTTACAAGGAAACAAGAGAGGGAAATCATTGAAGGGGCTCCTCTCCCGAAGGGGGTTGGTCGGTCTGCGGACGCCTTAAAAGTTTTGCCGTGGTAACGGGGGCCCCCAGAACGCTTGGTTTCATGACATTTTCATTAGCAAATGATTAAGCGTTGGATCTCAGACACTCTTCGCCGTCTGTTACTGATACAATAGACAATGCCACAGGTGCCTGTAGACAGTATCGGCCTCGCGTCTAGCCCTGTCACAAGGCCGTTTCGTTGCCTTTGCAGCCAAGTAAAAAAAATGGCACAACATTATAAAAATGCTAATTCCTCGCACATGTCGCAAATCCGATTAATCATGGCGATGAGATCAGGAAAGTAAGAATATGGTCAGTTAAGATACTCCAATAATTACTGGGATGATATACTGAAAATCCTAGATTGAACACTCTTCAATTGACTGTTTCACAGTCACGATTATGTTTATAATATCCCGACTTCTCACACCATCGTTGAGAGGCACTATTTTTTTCCTTACAAAGAGTTTCCACTCAATCAGTGGAATGGTGGGTGCTTTTGTTCCTACGAATGCTGTTGATAATTACCCCCAATTTGAATTCATTTCTATTTTCCCGCCCACACCTTTTACAACCTTTTGCATTATTACCATGTCTATGCTATGCTTCTTCAGACGGGCAGATCGAGTTATCATAACCTGGTGTCGGTTTATTTTCAAAGACAAAAATACCAGAGATGGAGCGTGTGCACGTAGAGACCGTCTCGTCCTTCAACTTGAGAATACATTCTACCTGAGCTTCCCTGTGTGGTTTCCGGACCAAGAACAAACAGTTATCTCCAATTTTTTGTTTCTTGAAGATAAAGCCTTTGGTGATTCTATCTCGGTCGACCAGAGTACGTTTCCCCCAGTGGCGCATCAGACAGCAGGCATCGGGTCTCTTTAGATGTTACCCGGCTGGTATTTTAATCAGCGTCGACCGGCCGGGCGGCCAGCAGATCCCCCTACCTGCCCCGCCACGCTACGCATTCCTCGCCCTTCAACACTGATTTGCTACTTTTACCTCTAATGAGGACCACCCCAATCCTTTAAACTTCACGATCATTTCTCTCCTACGAAACCTTACATAAACAGAATACATGGTAAACATGTAAGGCAGCAAGTATCTCGACTCTATTCCACGGACGATTTCTACCCTTCCCGTTTTTTGTAAACTGAAAGAGAAATGGCCGCCCGCCAAATGGCACAAGGCCATTCTTGATTAACTAGTTAAATTTTCGGGAAACGAAAAACAACAGAAATGTTCCATATTGACTCATTGGACCCAGCTCAAGCGCATCAATGAGGGGAAGGGGGGTGACACACAAAAGTGCATGCAACCAAAATCTAAAATCGAGATTCTAAAAGAGCACTAGATAGTGGTTCTCAGATAATGTATGAGCTGATGTGTCGTTTCATATCAGCTGATGATTGCAGTCAAGACTCAGTGGGGCATGGTGATGTACATGCGGTTTGTGTGTGTGTGTGAGCTTTTACGTATATTTGGACGTGGTGAAGGGGGGTTAATGGTAGACCTTGCCCTTCTATACCTGTCTGATCTGTGGCAAGAACCTCTTAGTGGAACCTTTGTGTCAACAAATTTTTTCAATTAAATTAATATCGAAATTAATGGTTGCTCAATGTAAACAATATCCCTTTGCAACATGCCATCCCCATTACATATGCTTTCATCAAAAGAGTTTATTATAACCCTTATATACCTCTAAAATGAAAGGAAATATATTTTGTACTACGTGAGCTTGATACAAATATTGCTGAAGGTACTGATATATTTATATATATTTCGACAAACAGACAATCACGTTTTCCTCATCCCACAACCAAAGCCCCTAATTTTCACATTTCATCCGGTTTTAAATGAAAAAACCTTGGGCCAAATCCGTGATATTCTCGATGCCATTGATCTGTTCGCTGCTTTACAACATCAACACCAGATAGAGATGGATTGAAGCAATAACTATAGCATAATATTCACTACAGCCGAATTACTTAACGTGCAATACTACGGTACGTAACTCATTCTGACTCAATCACGTGGGTCGAGAATGGACCAGTGGTATTATACATGTCCATAATTAAAAAGCATGACTGGCGTAAATCAAGCTTATTTCATACCTTAAGCATTTTAAAACATATCCGTAGACGGTTGACATGTAAACTTAATTGTGTTTGTGTTATTCAAAGAAAAAAATCTCACTAAGTTATATGTCATTAGGCCCCGTGTTCATGATATTTACAATAGTCTCATGAGAAAGAAACAATAAACGAAATGTATAATACTCCAAAGTTCCTTCGATGTTCGATACATTGCAATGCCATGAAGTACACTTTACGTGTGTACCCAAGTACTGCACTTGATGGAAACCTTGTTAGCCAGTTTGATGTCTTTGTGTTTGGCAGTTGGATGCTCGTATTTCTCTGGCACTGTAATAATTTGTCTAGGGTGGGACGACTGAACAAATGATCGCACTTTACTTTGATATCGAGTACCAACCTGGATGAACCGTCCACACTCGCAGTCCCCCTTGCCTATTGGCGAACCCAAACTAATTTATCACCAACCCACACAAACAAATAAAAGAAGAACTCGTCTCCAACTCTCTCTCTCTCCTTCTCTCATCATCGGGACGCGATGCTAAGCAGACAGACCGCCACCCGAGAAATCGAGGGATGATGATGGCCTGACAAAAGAGGCGAAATTGGTTTCTAACAGAAAAGGGGATGCGAAAATTAATTTATAATACCAAAGTATTTGCCACAGTTCCCATCCCCCAAATGGATTGCCATAAAAGTAACAACATCAGAATTCTGAATGGAATTATCGAAGTGGCAGTTGTACAGTTCTGCCTTTTTGCAGGAGAATGTGGTCAATTTGGCGCCACAAACACCCAGTCCCATCCATATACATTGTTGCTGGTCCTCGGTGTCAGTTGGGCTCATTGCCATGTTTATGTGACGCAGTGGTTATGGACTGCCGATGGAGAAACAACTGATGGTAGGTACGTCAGCTCTGAAATTTATAAATTTTAAAAGTATGCCTGAACGCAAAGCCTAGGAAATTAGTACAGTATGGTACGAAGAGAGTCATTAATCTGACATATCTTGACGCTTAATCAAAAATTAATTTAGATGATATTTTGATTTGAACAATTAAATGACCATCAAATTAATGAGTGGACCACTATACAGTATTAAGTTATTACTTATGAGTTTGATTGATATTTTAGAGCTGGGCGTATTCTTATAAAATGATGTTCAATAATAATTATTTTTATTGTCACACTATAAATCGTTTTATACACAAGAAAATATTCAAGTTTACTCCTTCGAATCCACACCTTCCGATGGCATCCTAATATTGTCAGCACCACATTATGTACCTTTTCAATTTCTTTCAAATGAAATAATCAAAGTTTCCACTATTAGTCATCTCACTGGCGGAAGTTATATCGGAGGAGCTGGATAACACACGTAACACCTTTGAAATGTGTTGCAAATACCGATCTTCATCTACGTCACTGAAACCTTAATAACTTCTTCAACTAAAACACAAGAAACCAGAACTATACGTGTGCCCATGTATTCAAATTAAATCAATGAAAAACCATCACCCACGCACATATGCTAACAACATTCCTCGCTTGCTCTTCAAAGGGTGGACCGGACCATCAACAAAGGGGTCCGAAAAACTCCGATGACGCCTCCGGACGGAATCCCCGTACCTTGGATCAAGGACCTGGACCATGTCCTAAAAGGTGTCATTAAAAACCATCGCAGACTTGACGTCTACGGTTCTGTTTACCTATCTTCTGCCCCGTGTCTTAGCTGTGCGTCATAGTTTGCTAAAGAGACTTAGAGAAAATCCCAAACTGATGATTAACTTTGTATCACCTTTAGTCCCGCTCAGTAAAGACGGTGATGTGCGTGTGTGTCCCCGATTCGACTTGATGTAATAATTGCGCGAACATGCGCATTTCCCGCTCCGTAATTACACTGCCCAGCATTCCTTCTAGACAATTTCCGACGATGTTTGTACACACCTAAATCATCAACTACCATAGAAACGATGCCTTTATTTTGAGTGTTCAACAAATCCAGTGCAAACATCGTCTAATTTGCTTTCGAATTGTGTGTAATTAATCTTGCTTGGACTGGGGTCGGTTTGTTAAGTGGCTCTCTTTCTTGCCCAGTCCCGTTATTATCTTATGAGCTCGACACTTGAAGTGACAACTAATTGCTCTTTAAAACGACCAGTTACAAATTGTTAGATAGCATTGTTTGACACTTTGGCAAACGTTTTTGTTTGACTCCGCTTTTTGGGCCTAGGTAGAGGATGGAAACATCAAACGATATGACTGATTATTTCGTCTTTCGTTTTTTTTATGTAGCACGATGGCTCCTTTTGACTGGAATGCCAAAAGGGAATTTGCCATATCTTGCAAGGTTGTTATAATACAAGATTCTTTGAAAGATTAATTTCAATATGGAACTGTAACTTTAATTAGGTGTTCATGTTTTGATATAAATATAAATGAACAAAGTAAACCCTTTACCCCACTTTCAAATTCAACCGTCGTGAAATCGTCACCCCAAAACATAAAAATCGTCAACTACACAATTTCTGGCGCCACGCGACCTGGTGGTTAGTCTGGGGCTTGAAGGTCATGACCCGGACATAATTCATCCCACCCACTTTAAACTTTTGAACTTGATCTCTCTGTGATGGCTCCGATGAACGCCGTACCTGGGAATGACTCCAGACTGGAGGGCACCAGTGTGGATTTTTTCGTACAAAACTTTGACAGCGTTCGCTGGGAACTATCACCAAAAGCGTAGGTTTTAAATAAAAAAGTAGAAATCGATCATTTTATGTAAAAAGTAGAAATCAAATAGAGAAATGAGGAAATAACTCTATCAGTTATAAACCAGTAAATCAATTTCTATGTTTAGTGAAGCATTGAGTCAACAGTTGACGTTGTATGCTTTACGCGCAGATAAATTGAAAGTCCTTATTCTCAGAGGAAAATTAGATTTGTTCAACATATGGAAGTATTCGTTGCTGGATAATGAGCAGGGAAATAGAAATGCAAGTTCAAGCTGGTTCAAGAAAGACATGAAGAGTTTGAGCAATTTTCAGAAAGTTAAGAGCTTTAACCGCGGTGCATAATTATGTTTGAACGAAAAACACATCTGACACCTCATGAATGACCCACCTCAGAAACATTCTGAAGTCATGCTGAAAATTGGGTAAACCTGGGAAGCAGTGCGAGGGCCCGGTGTATTTGAAGGGTAAAAATGAACGGTATGCCAGAAATTACTTTAGAAACATTCTGTGTCAACAGTCGTTAAATTGCGATAAGTCAAGAACACTGACGGCCCCAAAGTTTGAAAGGAAGGAAAAATGATTTGAGTGTGTTGGGTTACTTTCTACATAACCGTCGGCACTTTGCAGTTCCTTGGCGATGTGTGCTTTTGAATGGGTGACATACGCGCGTAAGGAACCAAGTATACTTTTCCCATTATGACGTGTTTTGATAATCCATGTTCACCACTGGGCCGATTACTGCCATTACCAAACACCTCGGGGCGTCTGACAAAATGGCCGCCGGAGTTTGCTTCTTTGTTTGATTTCTATTTCTCTTTCTCTTTGCGACTTGCCAAAGACTTCGCCGCTACTTGTAACGCTTACTTTCAGAAATAACACAAATCTGACCTAAAACACACATTGGGAGTTGAACCAAGCCTAACTCGGCCTGAGCAGAAGTGAAAA
Organism: Lytechinus pictus; assembly: GCF_037042905.1. Taxonomy (NCBI): domain Eukaryota; kingdom Metazoa; phylum Echinodermata; class Echinoidea; order Temnopleuroida; family Toxopneustidae; genus Lytechinus; species Lytechinus pictus. The sequence continues at coordinate 42,086,676 of NC_087249.1, forward strand.
AATGGGAGAGCTGAAAGTCTTAAAGAACCGCCATAAATAACATTCCTTTCTAGCGCGCCATTGTTCGCGTCTCTTCTTAAGGGCAATCAAAAATTATGGGTAAAGAGCCGAGCACAATAGACTTTTAAAAATGACAGATTTTCATTATTAACACGCAGAACAATAGCGGCAATTTGAATGAATGTACTTTTGCTATGTGATGGCAAGGAATCAAGGACTCAAAATATAAACAGATATGGAAATATCTTGGAGCTACAATATCGTAGGGCAAAGTTAGGATCGTAAACGCAAGCCCTTCTTTCTCTGATCCGTTGTCCGTACGCACGCGGACAGCTTGGTCTATAGTTCTGGAGGATTTTCACACGATGTCAACTAGCGATTTTTATACGCTATCACAACGAAAGACATACAAAAGCTTACATGCAGACAAAATATCTAATTTATTTTCACCTGTTCCAACTATCTCCTGAAAAAAATAAACTGAAGTAAGATTTTGAATGTCGTCTTTGATTATTGAAATTTGGCTAAAATCAACGTTTATTAATTCTTCCAATACCGTGAATACTAACTTGATATATTCTTCCTTCCAGTTGCCTAAATAGCCTTTGAAACCTATGTGGCGAAATTGACAACACATGATCTAGTCTGTTGCATTCATGACGTCCCCCGAATGAAGGGAAGTCGGATTGTCTCAAAGACCACACCTAATGAATGACCATTGATGACCAATTCACCAACAATTACTGACCTCATGGAAAACACCAATTAAAGACAACCAAGTGCTAATAACGTTCACATTGCAAGTCATCAACATTATCCGTTCTGTAGGGAAGTTTCCAAACTCCAGTCTAGAAACCTTTCCTCACTCAAGTTCAACTATCACAAGGAATAAAATGCAATATAACGATCCCTCCTTTTTGGTGTGTGTGCGTATCATGTGAAGCCAAGTGCGTGTGGTAAAGTGTGTGTATGCGATGCATACATTAATTCAAAACATTGTGCATGTATTCTTGTTTGTTTAATGTTTGACATTTTTTCCGGTGAAGATGGTGTCTATACATATCGTATCCCTTTGCTTTATTATGTGGAAAAAACATATAAAATGGGAATATTTAATTAAGGAATCAACTAATGTGAAATTCAAATCATAACTTGCTTATTAGTGAGTATGCAACCACCGCTTTTAGTTGAGTATAGACAGATATCTATATCCGCGGTTGCATCGGATTAACAGTAAGACTGAGCGAGGAAAGGACTGGGCGCGGTATCATGCACGACATCCTTTTGCCGGTGTCACTTAACTGGCGTAGACATCGCGGCGCCATTCGGCATTTTACCGTTACCGGTTCTGAAAGGAAGGTATATGTTAAATGTTCATATAATATAGCTTATTCACGCATAGTGGTAGAGCAGGTAGTTAAGGCCAAGTTAAATTACGGATGATGAATCTGACACATTCATGGGATTTTATCAGAAAAGGTGGTATTCACTTTATTGTCAACTACTGTGGGATAAATTATTGTGATTATTGTATTAGAGCATGCTTTCATGATTACATCGGTCCTCGTTATCAGCTCTCGTGGTATCGGGCAATTCGCACTTTACGAATCAATCATCAAAACCACACTCGGACATTATAGAGTGCCAAGAGCGTAGGAAGGAGAAAGGGGGAAGAAAATTTATTACGAATATGAACCTGCAGAGGGAAAGTGTTGATCAATTGGACCGGGTTTGGGCTGGGTTATTACCTCTACTTCCTAATTAACTTTCCTGTACCAAATGAATTGCTAAGGAAGACAGCGGGAGATCCTACAACGGTAGGCTAAGTTCACCCAGTCTACAAAATAATATATAAATGCAATGCACACATCCTCTTCTTCAAACTTTCTTTAAACATAATTCCAGCTATTTTATTCAGGTCTTCGCAAGTGAGTTGATTTAAATGTCAGCCCTTAGCATGACAAGTGTCATTCTGAGCATTGTATCTAATCGGCTAATCGTGACACGTATAAGGTTACACGCTCAAGACACAATAAAGTGTTTGTAAATTTCTATTTATTTTCCAAACATCTAGTTATGAATCTTTCACTTCACAGAGATAAAGAGGCCGTATGCATTTTCATCCGATGCAAACGTGATCAACTCTCTCATCTTTCAAATAAAAACATGGTGATCTAGGATGGCGTTAAAGTGTGGTTAGAGCGACACGTGTGCTTTACCGTGGGCTAACATATTTCTCAATTTCCAACGATTGTATTAGTGGTACATGTATATAGTCCGACATTTAAGTTGCTCTTGAACTAACAAAATGGAATACTCTCTAAGAAGTATGTCACCATTGTTGACCGAGATAGATTGAACAAAGAATTGGAACTTAGAACAAGATTTTTTTCAGAGCAGTAAGTTTCTATAGACTGCAGAAACCTATAAGAAACCATTGGGCTAATATTAATATTATTACCATTATGCACATATAATCATTGCCATATACAACCATATATATTCTGTCAATTGTGAATAATAATCGCGTGAAGTAAATATGCCGTTTGTTTATAACAGTATATATCGTTCTCATAATGCGAAACTATATCCCCGTATTGGATAGAATGTCAAAACAACATGTCCTTCAGTTTAGATCATACATGCATATATACGTAATAATGACTTGGCAAAAGTTTTGCACAATCGACGTCGTCTTAGAAAAAGGAGGGGGACGCAAAAAGGGTAGAGAAAAAAAAAGGAAGAGAGAAATATTGAATGAATGAAACAATTTTTCTACACGACTTTTAAGTCAATTTGAAATTAGGACCACGTCCGTGCTAACCACTTCATTCTGAGCTAATTCGAAAAAAGACCAATTACGCACACAAAAAACTTGTAATTGCACCACCATACCAAAACCGAATTTCAACGGCAAAGATTCGTCTGCAGAAGCGATCAAGATATGGGATGTGTGGAGGTTGAAGGGAGGGGGTATGGAGTGACGAAATGTCGAAATTATTCGCATCCAGTCTGGCCGTCATAATTTCTTTCTAATAACCCCTTCTAGCTCTCCTTCTCATAAATGCCAATCAAACTTGCAGATGCTGAAATCGTATTAGAATGACAGCTAAGCAAGCTTTTATCGATAATTAAATACAGTATAACGGAGATGGAAAGAGAAAGAAACGAGAGAAAGAGCGAAGTGAAACAGCACAATAGAAAATGACTTTGACACTCAGTATGGTCGTTAGTTATAGACATTTTGCGGTCAGATCTCTCAATAGTTGAAGATTATGAGTGTGAGCAAAACATTATTTCAGTAGGTACGTATGTAATTTGTTCTTTATGCAAAGTATGTCTTTAGTTCATGTTAACACATAAACGCAAGCACATACAATATGTCATAAAGATTTTGAATACGTTAACTAATTAGTTACGAAGTAAGTATAATTTGTCGCGATTTTTCAATGGACAAAATGATGACGTAATTTCAGGAAACACCAAATCCATTAAATGTTGCAATAAAGGGTGTTGCTCTTTTAGCACATGCAAAAATACCACAAAGCGTTAAAATATGCTTAATTTCATAACGGAATATGAATATAAAGTGACACAATAGCGAAGTGGAGATGGTGACGTAACAAAAGAAAATATAGATGCTGCAATCGGGGTCACTTTCGTCACTCTTTAGGTAATTGGAATATAATTTATTCTAATATTCTGTATTTCTTATATGATATTTCACAGAATTTCATGAATCTCGTTATTAGTCACGACTCAATTTGATATGCGCGCAATACATCCTTAAGCCTGACTAATTGTTATTCATTTCATAAATCTGCAGTTGTATTGAGCAATGCTGCACTGCCCCGAAGTCTATAAATCAGCGTTTCGTCATCGCGTACGATCAGAAGGTCGAGTTCGTCTGTCGGGCGAATTCTGTTGGTGAAGTGTATAGTTGGTGTACATGCAACCGGGCTTGCCCTTTTTTGTACGGTATCTCGCGACAATCGTTGCTTATCTGTTTTGTTAAAAAATGATTAAAGCGCGGAGTGTTGATTGTGATTCATAACTCAGCGTATTAGCAGCTGATTTTGAACAACAAATCGAATTATATACAAGGGCTGCGCGTGACAGTGATCGAATACTCGTCACTGTCCGCAACGCTGTGTCAGAGTTTAAAACAAAATGAATGATGTGGGATTAGAATCATGGGTGGGGTCCTATTTAATCACTTCTTTCGGTTTTCTTATATCATGATATTTCATACTCCCATAGTGCAGCATTCATCGTATCCAGTATTATTCCATCTCTAAAGACGAATTGAATTTTCTGAATAAGATTTCCCGCCCTTTTCCCTATGTGAGGTTCGTAATTTCCGAAATTATAGACCTTATGGTCCTATTTTTTCCTTAGCCGATGAATATATTTGTATTGCATGATTCGAAATTAATAATCAGAGCAGAGAGAATAAGTTTGAATATCCTTATGTCTACCGTAGATAGCGCGGGCCTTGTTCAGATATAGGGGAGCAACGTAACGTTACAACGTGGCATTCCCTATACCATAAATTTCCCCTCGTTTCAAAGGTCATTAAAATTAACTATGCCAACTATTTTCATTTGCCGACCTCAATGGGCATTCACTTTTCTCACTCGATTCAATAAATCTGCTTTCTAATTCTGGATTGAGAGGTAAAACAAAACGAAAAAACCGCTCTAGCATTGGATAGCGTTGAACTCCGGTGCGAAAGTTGATCGCTGTGCTAATAATCCCAGTCAGCTCCGCGCGAAGGACAGAGTCATTAATTAATAAAAATCAAATAGGAATGGGGATGTTTCATTTGCCTGCATTGCGGTCGCATTTTTTCTTATTCATCTAAAATGGCTGCTCCTGCCCGTGAAGGTATGGTGAAAATGCAAAGGTAAACCACCGCTGCATGTTAACTAAATGAGCATACAGGTAGAACGGGGAAAATAACAAAATATCAAATTGACTTTAATATTTGCTGCAAGCAAACACACTTGTATTTAGTGAACGCTTCGTTGCCAAAAGTCGCCGACAGTCGCCAGCGCTGATTTTTGTCTGATTTTTTTATCAGACTGAGAGTGGAGAGATAGTTCATTCGAAGGGCAGCGTCATGTTTCTGTTTTAAAAAAGATTTGGTTGTTGTGTCATTAGAGCTTCGCTTGCAGACGAAGTGATAGAAAGCGAAACAAAACAAAACTAAATGTATTTTGTTAATACAATGATAGGCGTACATAATGTCACATTATTTATTATATTAAGTAATCACGATAATACTTATTAACATACACTGCTGCGATGGCTCTCTCTCTCGTATGTATTGATTAAATATATTTATTTATGAATACATTTGCAATTATTTGCAATTAAAAAACGACAATTATCTATAAACGTTTTTATCTAAAAGTTCGTCAAAGTAATAATTTCATGCAAAATTTACTGAACGGTTAAGCGTTAATCTCCTTACTCAAAATAAGGATTTGAGCAACCAATTAAATGTATTGATTTTTAGTGCTACATTAACACGAGAAGTGTATTTTCAAGAGCCTGTTTGGCATGTTTTTATTCAAGAAGAAAATATGTTCTAGGAACATAATGAGCAGAACCAGATTAGAGGGAAGTTAAAGGGGTTCTTTTGAGGTGAAGAATAGACCACAAGAAACCTTATTTTATCAGGGCAATTGATACCTTCTTAATGTGAAAACCCCGACCACTTAACCTCGAATTAATCAACGTTTTCATTGCTATCATTAATTCCTTTTCTAGGCCGTTCCGTCGAAGTAGATCTTTGTCACGTGGTCTTTCAACTGTCTGAATATCGCTTTCTTTGCCCCTCCCACCCCGCCCCATTTTTGTTTTCCTTTTTTAATCGTGTCAAATATTAGCTTTTAGACATGAAAAATGACGGTGGCAATCCATTATGACTTAATACACACGCCGAGTGAAAAAATAAATCACTAAAAGTATAAATATTATTTTTTTTGCCAACATAAGTCGAGTCTATAATGGTTTGACGGCCAATCCGACAAACACTTCCATTTTAGCCCTTTATGAATTTTCTGTACGTGTCTCGTCTAAATCAGGAAAACATGTTATGATCATAATGCATTGATCAAATGAATTCAATGCACTATCTCAGGTGATTTCAATGCATTATCAACACGATCGCGCTCCCTGTGAATACATCGAATCATTTAGCAGATAACGGCCGAAATTAGACGAACAACCCGGGGTGGTCGTTGCTCTGGTTCCTTCCTGATCTAGGATATTGTAGCAATTAGATTTTCATTCCCCCACTTAAGGAGTAAAATGATTATTGCCCCAAGCCTGTACGTTCCCGAGTTTGTCTCAATAATGTATTTCATATTTCTTCATGGTAGATAGAATACACGGGCTACCATGCCTAGCTTACAATGGTCGTTTTGCAGGGCAAGGCGGTCAAGTGTAAGGGATGCCGTGTTTATAGGACATAAACCGTGTCGCTAGCCTTCCACAAACAAACACCATCATTATAGAGGGGACAAGTAGAGAAAGTGGGAGATGGAAATATAAATGTAAAGAAAGAGAGTAAGAGAAAGGGAGAGAGAAAGAAAGAGAGTGAGAGAGAAAGGGGTAGAGGGAAAGTGGGAGAGAGAGGGGTTGAGGAATGAAGAGGTGTGGGATACCAGAAAGTTAGCCGAAACGGATTGAGAATATCGACGCCCCGCATCCAAACATTTTTTTTTTTTTTTTAGACATGAAAGTTTTAGATAGGAGATTGTTTTGTTTAAAGAAGATGCCATTAATATACTTCGATTTCTTGATAGGTAATTTCACAGCTAAAAGCATGCACCGATTAGTTATTTCAAATCAGCCGGCGATGGCGATTTCGATTCCAGTTCAGTTCAACATCGGCTCTGGAAATATTACATTTTCTACATAGGCCTGGGGTCTGTGATTCAATTTACTGGGAAATTGTCTGACAACGTATTAGTTGAGTGGGTTAGCTCTGAGCCAGGGAGCCAGGCTTCAGTATATGTATACAATTGGAAAATTTATTGCATGGATAGGATATTAAAGTTCATGTGTGATTGGGATTCGCAATACGTGTGCAACTGCGTTGATAGACTGATATTTATAACGAATAATGGGCGTAATATATACTCATCGTAGTTACAAAAAATATAAGTAAGTTCGAAATTAAAACAATTACCGGTTCCAAAATCTAAATTTTTTTTAAACGAAAATCCTATCTGAGTCCATCGAAAACTTATCGTGGTAAATAACTGATTCAAGGCAATAGAACCATGAATAGAGTAAGTCAATTCGTTAAGGGCGAGTAATAAACATACATTTCAAGATTCAAACGCTGAATTAACATCTTCAAATGACGTTTGATTCAAATGCTGTGTACAGCCATTATTCTTTCGGAAATCTTTGTAACAATCAGTGATTATTCAGGATGAGTGACCAGATGAAAAATTGAAATTTCCAAAAGTTCAATTTGATCTTATTTATTTATTCATTTATTTAATTATCTTTTAATAATCTATTTATTTATTAATTTGGGTGTTGCCACATTGTCTTTTTATTGTATACTAAGCAAAATCTTCATGCCATAATGAAATCATTATTGTAACAGAAAAAAGACGAATAGTAATTGCTCTCTACCAATACAGATGACTTTAAAACAGCAGAGCCTATTATAATGATATATCGTGCAAGCCAGCAAATGTTTATACATTTGAGAAGATATGTAGCTCCCAACATTACCCATATAATTGGCTGCATTAAACACACACTGCGTCCCGCGGGGTCATTGTAAAACAGCAGAGCTTCGTGATGAGCGGGAAATGTTGGAGAGAGATGAGAGGAGGAAGAATAAAGGAAGCGGGAATAGAGGAGGGTTAGAAGAACAGTTGATGGATAAACATGAGAAATGTACTGAAGAGAAAGAGATTGATTAACTGTAAAAGAAGATCTATAAGAGAGAGTTTTATGATTGAAAAGAGGGTCGTGGGCTTTTAAAGTCAGACGATTATGAAAAAGGAGGGGTGTGCTCACTGTTAGCAAGTAAAACGCTCGCTTGAGGGATTTAAAAAGTGTTTCATCGGGGCTTGGTTTGTCTCGTGTTTGTCTGCGTCCAAATGCCAAGTTCATTTCTGATAAGAGGACGGTAGGAGGTATGGTGATGAGGACAAGATCAAGAAAGTGGGGGCATAGATGCGCTGGTATTATGGGAGATGGCATCAGATAGAAGACTGAAGCGAAAGAATTCACGATGAGTATTAGTATGCATCAATTTATATGGGGTATAGAGATGACCATATGGAGAGAGAGAGAAAGAGAGATAGGGGAAGGGGTAGGAGGGGATCTTAGCAGTATTTAAACAGACATAGAGGAAACCCAAAAGACAAAGCGAAATGCGTTTGGCGGGAAAAAAAGTTTTCTCCGCTTTTCAGTGCAGTGCAAAATTGGACGGCGATAATTTTTATACCAGTTCTTGACCGCAATGCTATACGTACAATGCGCACACCCAAAGTGGCGCCGTAATAAACCGGCGCCAAACACGATACAACACATTACGTGTATCTGACGTGTCTCACTTCGATAAATCTCAAGAGAATCTATCAATTTACAATGTCAATCAAAATAACACTTTGGTACAATGTTCCCATTTTGACGTTTTTAAAGTGAACAGCATTAATATCAATATAGAGTGTAGATCCTTCTCTCGTTCGTTCAAATCGGGTTTTCTTTGCGTGGACAGTATTATGGCTTGATTTAAGGGCTAAAGCAACAAATATGGTCGTAAATATGTTAAGGTTTTATGTTTTATAGGAGGTCAATATGGTTGAAGATCACTTTCTTTTCAGGTCGAAATATTGGTCAATATCTTCATCTTTCATGGAAGACGAAAAGGTGTATCGTCCTTCCATAAAATAGATTATATGGATACCGAGATGTAGGCCACTTACAGGCTTATATATATATATACATAAGAAGATTGCCTTATTCTAAAAAATTGAAATGTCATTATTCTTTAGTGAACAATCAAAGTACACCCGTTTCTTAAATTACTTACAATGTAGGACTAATAATTTATTGTCAACATCAATGACATCAACGATACTATAATGAAAATGTAAATATTGATAATAATGATGATTGTTAATGATAATGACAATATCAATGAACAATATTTGCTGATTGTATAGCTTCCTTACACTATCACAAATACGAATGTTTTTTATCATCTCATGAAATATGTTGCTCCTTTTACACCATTTAAAGACACACCCATTAACATGTTTCTATGCGCATCAGTAGCTACTGATCCCCCATGGATTAATATTTTACTAAGATTACTCAGATAACCGGTCACGTTTATTTGTTCTAATACGAGTCTTCGTCATTCCAATCTAAAATTTCAGGAGAACAAATTGTGGCACCGATGACATAACATGCATATGCAAGAACAGCGGGCGAATTAAAACATTTATTCTTCGTTTTATTTTCCCCCGTTTGACTGCAAATTGAGAGGGCTCCATCCGCGCGACGCATACTAATGCATTGCTTATATGACACGGGGGATTAAGGCTTTACCCAACACAATTGGATAAGTGCGGGACTTTTGATGTATACCAGAGACTTAAAAACCTACCCATGACAGGTTTCCCAAGCTCAGCTTCTTAATTTTAAGAATCACTTCTTCAATATTTCCCAGCAGTGAGTAAATGACGAAAACAAGAAATGCTTACTATTTTCAACTCTCCCTCCTTTTCTCTCTCCCTCTCTCGGATGTCGTGTTTATTTACCAATTGAGGTTAGCTATTTGCGCGTTGACGAAATCTCGTGGTACATTTATCGCGCCACGTAAAACTCCTTGAAACGATAGAGAGGTATATAAAATCTCAGTAGTCCGAATAACTTCGGGCATTCGGTTTTGAGTGAGTTGAGCACTGCATATAAAAAGGAGTGAAGAGTGGGATTTAAGTTTTTTTTTAGGCAAGGTTGAAAGCGCTCGTCTTGTGTCAATTCTCTTCTATGGAGTGTAACGGATACATGGAGTTATCTTTTCACTCTTATCACTAAACCAGTCGGGTAGAAAGGTCAACTACCTTTATACTCTTATGAGACTAGACTCTGAATGTAGGAGACAAGATTTACTTTTTTTTACAAGGATGACAACTCTCGGCTACTCCGCTGCATTTTAGTGACTGGTTTCCTATTATGCGCTAGTGCAGTCTTAAGCCCCTTTGAACAAAATTCCTGTCAACCTCTTTTTTTTTTCTTTGGAGGGAGAGAAAAAGAAGTGGAGTGGTCGTTTAAAAGTGACAGAAGGTATATACCCATTTATCAAATGCTATGAAAAACTATCGATTATTGTGGCAGAATTCTCTTTTTGTGTTTTTTTTCCTTAGGAATCCACGTCTGATTTTTTGATAAAGGGTTTTTAATAACTATTGAAAGTGGAAGCATGATCTAAGAGTAGCTTTTGTCTCATGAATCTACGATAAATACCCACCGAAAGACCGATTGTTATATTAAAGTTCCAATAAAATATCAACTGACTGAAAAGAATTCACTTATATTATTACCAAAAATCGGCCAATTGAGGTGAATTGCAGTAGAAAGTCTATATTTTGGAATGAATCGTACGGATTTCAAACGCGTGTCATTCAACTTATTTCAATATAATTGAGAAGAAAGATAAAAGGATGGGGATATCACCATGATCCAAGTGAACAAGCCAAAACATCTTTGACGACATCATGATTTCATTGTCGCTTTGGAAATCAGATTCAAAGTAAGCAGGAGTAACAGTGTGGTTTTAAAACAGATTACAGTATACGTCTATCCTTCAATACGACCAAACTAAACAGTGTTCTGTCACAGAGGTATAATGCCAACAACTATCACAGAGGTCAACGCAGAATACTGCTATCTTCATAAGCCCAAGGAGGTTTCAAATAGAATCTTCTTGATAAGCCTTAGTGGTGGTAGAATTGTGTTGGATGGCAAAACTCTAACGCAGCAAGCCGTGGACAAGTCAGCTGTTACATTTCGTAACAATTACATTTGGTAAATTGAGCTCGCCATGAACATGGAGCGAAAAGTGCACCGTGACTATGCCGAAAGTATACCCATGCCCTGCACAATACTGACATACTGTAGTATATATATGGTTGTAGAGTCAAAGGGCTTGTAAAAGAGGAGGCAGGGGGAAAAGTCACTGCGAAAAGTTTTGCCAGCTCTCGGCAAACACCTGTTAGATTCCACATGACTCATACTGTACCCCTGACTAACGGCGTGAAACACGGGGAGAATGACACGATATACAGTGTATAAAGTACAACGCCATGTTATAACGTGTTACAAGCAGCGAGACTCGATAATTGAGCCGTGATCAAAAATTGAGCGCGAAATCTCGTGGGTCATTAAGGTGTAAACCACCAGGGGACCCCGAACATAAAGTGAAAATATGAACGCCAAATGCGACTTTTTAAAGTTCACCCTTGGAGTACCTTGTCCCCATTTCCATTCAAAGTCGGATTTCATTTAAAAATCTTCATTTACCAATTTTACGAGTTGAAATTCTTCGGCGCGTCAAAATTGTATTACCACGTAACGAAACTATTATATCACTTGTCCGAGAACTATATATATGTTTGATGTTCAATAGACTGCCTTAATTGACATCGGCGACATTTCAAAACGCTTAACTGGAAATAAGACGCCATTAATTTATGTCTTGTGGCATCACATGAAGATATTAAAGTATTCTCTCGAGTGGGGTACTCCGGATCGAAAGGGGGGTAATCATACTTTGATTAATATACTGGACGAATGCTTGTCTTTACCCCATAACCCCTCCAACATCCATTGCTCCGGCCTGCATTAATCCTTAGAAGTATTAATATAGCTAGTAGCTACACTGCAAGAAGATACAATACTCATTGGTCTTAACATGTTAAAGAGCGCGATAATTGTGCGTACCAGCATCGACAAAGTATTACTATACAGACATAAGAGTTTCATTTCATCTCACATCGTTCTTTCGAGAATTCGTGATATATGGCCTTAATAAAATAGATATCTGTGCGTTGAACATCCTTCGTATCTCTCACATAAATCATTTCGTTACAACATGGTCTATAAAAACTGTAAAATGAGAACATTTCGATTCCATATTTCACCCTCTTTCGGCGCGCAACGTTTTGAATATGAAAAATTGATGAAAGTTCGTTTATACAATATAGATCACAAAAGAACGTGGTGGCGACCGTGCTGTGGATTTCAATCACTATGAGGGGATTAGCTTAATCTTAAAGGTCATACAAGGATTCTGGTTTTATACTGGCCTATGTCACAAACAGAAAACCTACACAGAGTTTGTCAATATGCACCGCAGTTGGTGCAGATTATAAAACAGGTCTAATTTACATATAAATAACACATAATGTTGATGTATGATCCGACTTACAATCAATGTTTAACACGTTTCTTGTGAATGTGAAACATGTATTGCTACTAGTGGTGAGTATATACCTTAAAATAGTTAAGGATGCTTTGAATAAATCAAATCTTCCAGTAAATTGAAACGTCGCGCGAACTTGATTGACTTAAACTGTAATATGTGAATCATGAATTATTCTGTTTCTTTCTCAATCATTCATTCTAAGACTTCTTTGAGACATTCTTTATTCTATGAAAAAAAGTAAGGGGAAAAGAAGATACTTACAATATACATCCATATTATCCCGCGTTCCATTAATCGTTCCGTCCTCGTGAACGGCAAGGCGAAAGTTGGTTCGGCAGAAAAGCTGCGTCGGTTGCTTGGAGTTGTAAATAAGGGGACTCCCTCGACTTGATGCTTTTCTCTTTACCCTCCGACTGGGCTCGGCGTCGGCCTGGCTGCCTGTCCGTAGGTGGTGCTGGAGCGACGAGTCTGAATTCATTGGGCTCCAGCTATGCAACCTCTCACCTTGCTCTGTTCTATTTGAACCAGATGATGATGAGGGTGGCGAAGAGTTTAATCTCGACAACACTGAAGCAGTTAATTTTGATAACGTCGTCGACGACGATGTAATGTTTGATAATTTTATTTGATTAATAATATTATTGCTAACACTGTTGGATGATTTGTGCCCCTCCTTTGCGGCGGAGTCCGTGCTGATGCTGGCACTGTTTTTTGAAGCTAAGATATTTTTGAGCAACGCGCTGTTGTCAGCGTCTCTGATTGTTGCGGATATTGTGTGAATTTGTTGGTGCTGATTGTGGTGTTGTTGCCTCGTGTCGGCGTGTTCTCTTCTCGTTCGCATCCCGCCATCGTCCGATAACCCCGCTGCCAGGGATACGCATAAGAACCCGATGATGATGACATGCGAGGCTCTCTTACTCGCCGGTATCGTCGACGACCACCAATAATTTTCATCCATCTTCGGTTTCATGGAAACCGCGTCGCACACAGACGATGTCCAACGCGAAATCCAATCTCTTCAAAAAGATATCAAAATACAAATTATGATTACAGAAGAACTACGAAGCATGAAACGCATCTGTTCACAATCCAAAATTCTGAAGAAAAAAATAATTAATTCCAATGAATATTTAGCCGATCGCGTTCAAATCCATTTGCACGTCGAAACTCCATGCGATTAAGTTTAAGTAATCCAATTTGTATTAAAAAAATAAAAGTGGCAAAGAAGAGTTGACGAAAAGTAAAATGTGAATGAATTATTGGAGACGAGCGAAGTAAGAATCCCAAGAGAGGCCTTAGATGTCGGTTGTTATCCGGGAGACGAAATGTAGGAAGGAGAGGGGATAAGTACCAACCAGGCGGAACGGACTGTTAGTCGAGTATGACAAGGTCTCAAATCTCGCACGAGCTCACATCACTGTCATTTACAGCTTCCAATCGAGGCTAGGATCTACATGAACACACTGCGCACGCGCCTAATGACGTTGACTGAATCGAGTGGGCGTGGACAAATCCGCTTCGTTTGTCACAGAGAAGAGAAAAAAAGGAGGGAAGAAGGTAAACTTTTTTTCTCTCTCCTTCGCCAACAGATCGGAAGACGGGACTTCCTCGGCAAAATCCGCAAACACGAATGCGTTATTTCTTGAACACTCATTCAGTTCACCGTCTCGAATGGTGACGAATAAGTTGAGATGAGTTTATGGATGAGACGGTTATAATGTTTTAGTCAGGCATTATTATCTTTGGTGGTGTGGCTACTGGGTGCCCAAGCCCATCTTCATGATCGTTGGTTTAGCGGCTTGGTGACTCGTCTCCATGTAGTCTACAGCCCGATGGGTAGTGTCCGTGTTCATGTAACTCGTCACCTGTTAAAGCAACAGGAAGGGTCACACCTAAACAGACAAAACAAAAGAAAATGCGATTTAAGAAATGGAGAAGAGATAGGGTGGTGACGAGAAGAGGGAGATCGGCGAGAGAAAGAGATAAAGAGATAAAGAAAGAAAGAAAGTCAGAAAGAAAGAAAAAAAGACAGAAAGAAAGAAAGGAAGGAAATAAAGAAAGAAAGAAAGAAAAGAAAAAATAATACAAAAAATTAAGAAAGAAACGAAGAAACAAAGAAAGGAAAGGAAGAAAGAAGGTGGGAAGAAATAAAGAGAGATGGGGAGAGAGATCGAAACTTCTAGAGGGAAAGGGGGGGGGGCAAAACCCCATAAAGGATAAGAATGAGAAAGAGAGGAACAGGTTCCAGGGAACATATAGGCATAATAGACAGAGTTTGATAGATGGAGGGGGGGGGGGGAGAGAGAGACAGAGGAGACGATGATAAATATACACAAATTGGTGAGTTAAGGTTTTGCATTAGTGAGTTCAGTGGTTGTATCATTAGCCAAATTAAGCCCTAAAATGTCTGTTTCCTGCGACACAATATAGAACATTCAACCCATGGGTTATCAGACAAATGAATATACACCGTCAGTGTCTATTCTAAATTGACTATTGTAATCGACACACACGCGCTGTTTTACTTTGCTATTGTTTGTTCTTAAAGGCCGGACGTTAAATAATTTTCTTAATCCACTGGTGTGATTTACTTTATTTACAATGCATGCACGCCCATGTTACTAGCACCAATTCATTAATGTAATCAGGTGATATACACAACGGGTGATTTCAAGTTCAGTGTTGACCTTTTGGTGTTTGTGTTAGGTCAATTTTTACACGATTATAACACCAAACATAAAAAGACGATGGTCCCGAAAAGTCACTCACTAGTTGTTGAGATGTCAATAATGTGACCTGGATCAGTTTTACAAAGTCTGATTAGGTTTTGGAGCAAGGGGAGGCAATCCAAATTTCAACACCAACACCGGACTTGAAATCATCCAACGTGTGGTTTGTCTCTAATGTAGAAATGCAACTCCGAGATACTCAAGTAAATATATTTCCTAAAATAAAAAAAAGCGTTTTTATAATGTGGATGAAAAATCTGCAAAAACTATGTAGTAATACCTACTTCGGGCTCGAATGATTTGTGAGTGAGATTCATTTCCCCTTCATGGATTAAAATGGTGCTTAGAATACTCCTCTTTGAAGTCAGTTTATCCAAACTTTCTTAATCTTTCATAATCTCAACCAATTAATGTCAATTTGAATTCGTTTAGGGATATTAAATAAAATGACATAATATTGTGAATTAGAGGGGAGTAATCGTTTACAAAAAAAGTATATACACCTTTATAAATCATTTTGTTCTAGGATATTCAAAATAGATTGAGTTAGATTGAGTTACCGTTTACATAAATCCTCTACCCGTGCGACCTATCATTTTTTTTCAGTTTTCAATCATTTACTTTTCCATTATTTCCCCCCATTTTTTACTTTTCAATGGTCGTTGTGAATTCTCGTTTTCACTTTAATTTGTTATTAACCTTTAAACTTTTTTCGGTATTTATTTTAAAGGCAACTCAAATTGGGACGGAAGGTTGATAAAAATTGATTGATAGACATATACGACACACAGCAAATGCATACATTTTTTTTTACCTCACAATGTTATTTGGTTAAAAAGCATACTATAATTCAGCCCCCCCCCCCATTAAATTATACATTTTATAGAAGCAAGAAAGAATTATTTTTCGAAAAGTGATCCGCTTTATACTGCTAAGTCTGATGTATCAGTGTCATCTATGAAAAAGCTATAAGACGATTGATTTATAAAAAGGTTCTGTACATATGCCTAGCTTCAGTTAGACATGACAATGATGTATTCAATTTCTCTAAAAACACAAATATTTTCTTATTCTATTCACTATTAAACGAATGAATGCTCAAATGACTACGGAAATTAAAGTGAATGAATAAATTCAATAAGCTACTAAAGAATTGAAGTCATAAATGAATAGATAGAATAATAAATAAATGATTATGTGAATAGCTAATTGTGTGAGTGTGTTGGCTCAGTTGGTAGAGGGTCCGTCTCACAACCGGGAGGTCGGGAATTCGGATTCAAACAACGGCCATGACGGCCGCGTCAGACCAAAAGACGTTAAAACTGGGATGGGTAGTTGCTGCTACCCTGTTTGGCGTTCAACGATTAAGGGATAGAGCCTCGTCGATCTGGCGCTGCACAGCGACTGCCAGCCCCCGATCAATTGGGCAAAGTAAATTTTCGGAGTATTTCATTTCATGTCTATTTCGAACAATGAAATATTGATATTCGGATTTTCTTTCAGAGTTAACATTTCAACAAATAAACCAAAAAATCAATCAATTAATGAATAAATAGATAAAGTAAAATATAGGTAAAGAAATGCTTAAGTGGATAAACAATAGATTATTAAACGGATGAATTATATGCATGTATATCCAAATTGAAATATATATTTCTACACAATGTTTTATTGTCTTTGAATGAAATTTTGATTTTTTTTTTCATGCTGTTATTTTATTTCAATAGATTATGTAATTATTTCAGAATAAATTGACTTGTTCCTTTTTAAATTATTAGTGTTTTTCATGCTTTTTTTCTTAGTTTCACATTGATGAATAGAGCTGTCTGTAGGAATAAACATTTGGCATAGCCACTGATTTTCAATGGGACGGGGTTAAGTTGAATAAGCGAAGCGATTGACCAACAAAGAGTCTGACAGGGGACGCAACATCCTACGGAATATATATATATATATATATTACATTAGTGTTGTGAGAGCTGCACTCTAAAAACAAATCAGTCCAAAATGACTAGTTAATAGGGTCAGCTGGGTGCAACTGTTATTATTTTACTAGAATTGAGTTATTTCTGACTAGAATATAATCAGAAATGTGATTAGACTATCACTTGCACCCGGCTGACTACTTGTCTAGTCAATTTGACTGATTTGTTTTAAGAGTGTGGAGTTTTACACAATGAAATGTAAGGTTATGATAATTGATATACTCTATTATAATGCGAAGGAGCGTAGCGATCGAGAAGAGACAATTTGCTTGTTAATTCAGGGATATATTTTTTTAAAGAAATGAATACATTGTTTTTCAAAAGTTTGTAAACTGCATGTACGACAATCGTGTAGACTGAAAACAACCTTTTTTGGCTTATTGCATCAGAAATGTGCAGAAAATAATGTTAAGTGATTTTCCAGTGGAAAACTGATGTCATAATTCCTCTAAATCGGAGACGCTGAGTGTATGTATACTCTAAGCTTATAGAGAGACAGCATGGGAAAGTGAAGGGCGGACGAGACAGAATATGAAATTGGTCGATTTTTTTCTCTCTCTTTTTTTTCTTCTTTTATGGAAGACACGGCGCTGTCGGCTCTCCTCGTCCTCGCCGACAATGATTAAGATGACTACAGAGCTGGAGGAGAATTGTTTATCCATATTCAAAATATATATTCCCCACTGTTTGTTTTATTTAGCTGCCTCCTGGTGCGACACGGGCAGTGTTTAATGTTAGATTACTGGGGCCCCCGGGTTTTAGGGCTGTCGTGCACTTTGAGACCTGAGACCAAGTACATCCAATGCCATGTCTCAAGAACTCCTTGCAGATGATGTATGAGACCCCCCCCCCTGCCTGTTCACTCTCACCATCCCTCCTCTTCTCCTTATGGGGGGGGGGGGGGCTGTTGACCCTAGAGGTACATTATAAGAATCATGCTATAGGTAGCACCCCTCGTGCCCCCCTTTATAGAAACGAGGATAGATATACTTCTAGGCCCCCTTTTGCAACGAAGACCCCCCCCCCCAACCCCTTCTCTCCCTTCCTCTCTATATCTCTCATTCTCTTTATCATGTTTATCTAATATTTTAGTCTGAAATATGTCCTTTTTTTGCAGCGAAAACCCTCTGTTTGGGGCTTTCAAAATACAAACAACATCACTGCATGGTCTATAATGTTAGTATCCCCCCCCCCTAATTATGAAGTCCTGCATCAACCCCGGACCTCATTTACCCTCGTTTAGCACGATAATGAACTGGCATAGGGCCTGACATTTTACTATTATGAGTAAATGATTTTTGTTTCTTTTTTTTTATCTCACCACATTTTCTATCTGAAAACCGAAAGCTTTTTGATAATAGAGCTAATTACTTTTCGAATATTTAATGTAGGAAAATGTAAAAAAATGCAAATTGTCATATCTGAGCACGTGATTACCCGTAAAAGTACTAGTTTTTTATTTTATTATGGTTGGATGAAAATGGTACCATAATTTATTTATAACATCGGGTTCGCTAAAATGAATATGGATAAAATTTTGGGAGGAATTATACATATGAATGAATGTCTTTAAATCTGTGAGCAACAACACTAATCTAATCATTGTTTCACATGTTATAACAATAACAGTCTAATACATCTCTTAATCTGAGATCGTTTTTTTACTGTGTTACGTAGAACTTCATCCAACGGTTTTCATTTTCCGATATAGCGGTAAAATTTATCTGTCTATTGACCTATTTTCATGGAAAATGCTTATGAATTATGATAGCCATCAGACTGGTTTGTAATGTGTTATGTGTGAACAAATATCTTAAAAAACAAATACAAGCTGGTTGGATCAATAAATTCATGTAATAAGCCAACGCCAAACATAAAACCACATACCTTAAACAGGAGTGAATGGTTATCATAATGTCAATAATATATGTAATGCACTGGGTAACAATTATCTTGATAAGAAATGTTTACATGGGTGGATGTGTTGACTAAAAATCAGTTGCAAGGGTACAATACAACCAGGAAGTTTGAATTTTTAAAAATAATTTCACAAAATAATATACCTCATACAGAGCTGAATTAAAAAAAAATTATGAGTCTTTTGTATTAGCGTAGTAGTTTGTATTGATCAATACGCATATAAGTAGATCATGAACATTGTAAAGTAGAAAACCGTTTTGCATTTCCCATTAGAATTGATAAGTCGACATTGATAAGGGAATATTATCACATAAGATACAAAAAAGTGTAGATTGATATGATATATTTTTCATGATTGCTTACCGGTAATTAAATAATAGTGATGGGAATTATTCATAATATCTTGCAATTTTAAACATACCAATCAATGATAAATAATTAACAAAAGTAATTAGTATAAGAGAAAATTATTATCATTCAAAGCTATGAATAACGTTTGAAATATGAGGTCAGTTGGGTGTATGGTTTAATATGACTTAAATGAAAATGGTTGTCATTGATATAACTCTAAGAAATTTACAAGAGTAAATGTCGTCCAAAGCTTCACTGTTTAACCAATTTGTATATCCGTTTCCATAATGTTCTAAAATAATTTTCAGCTTACGCGTGTAACCAAGGGTTATTGATTAATATTCCTATGTGAATTGATAAATTCAATTTGTTCGTTAATCGAAATGAAGAAAATGCATTCGTAGAAGATGAATTTTTTGACATGTGATTATCCTTTATTTATCGCCAGGGCTTTTGAAGCACAAATTTAATTATGGAAAAAAAAAATCATTTTGCACAAAATATCATGCAGTCAGGTATAGTATCAGTACCACTAATGCGGGATAATTGAAGAAATAAACGAATGAGAAAAAATGTACGATCATGAAAGTTCATCTGTGTTGGTAAAAGATAACGATTTTGTTGAACTTTGGTTCACAACACAAAAAACAAAAAATGTAACTATGAATAAATTTCGAAGATATTGTAAAAAAAATATATATAAATTTTGAGAAAGAACGCGGTGGTATATTGCGGGTGGTTTTAGCAGACGACGTGCTGCCTTGTTTACATTCAACAGCTGATTGATACGCATGCGCACTGAACTGCAGTAGGCAAAATGGCGACCTCCTCGAGATTGTTTACAAGGCAAGCTCAGCGAATGATTTGTCGCATCCAGCGACAGTACAGCAACAAATCGAGTACCTATGCATCGACGTCGAGAACTGTAGGCCCAGTTGCTGCAAGTATCTGTGGTATTGGTTTTGTGGCAGCCACTGGTTACTGGTTGTACAATGAAAAGAAATCGCTTCTCCTGCCACCGACTGTGCATGCACGGGAGATCCCGCGGAAGGTAAGTACGGTACTAAGTGGGCGGGGGACGGGGGGTGCGAGATCTTGCTCTACCGCTCAGATTGTGCGGGCTTTTACTTTAGTGTTCAGTTAGGTCTACTTTAATGTCAATATCCTATTAGTATTACGATCGAAATGAAACAACATTTGTAATATATGTTCTTTCTTTATGCATGGTCATCGCTTATGCTATGCTAATGGCTATATTTTTTCTTATCTAGATCTATCTAGATCTTATCTAGATTCCCATTCTGGGAAAAGCGCTCTATAAAAATTGGCTATTATTATTATTATTATTATTATCTAACTTACATGTACCGGTACCGGTACCTGTACTTCAAGTTCAACCAGTTGAAATTGAAATTATTCAACTTATTCAATGACGACAGATCATGTCAATTTCTAGACCAAAAGCTTCAGTCTCTGTATTTTGGTTGTTCCGCTGAACTGCGTTGGCTCACTCACCAATACATAGACTGAAGGGCATGGAGGCCCGTACGTACAGACAACGTATTTTAGCAGTTACGTTAGATCTAACAGCGGAAACCCGATTTTCCGATCGTTTTTATGTACATAAAATGTCACATTATGAAAAAAAAATCACATCCATATTTACGAGAAAATGTTTAAAATTCAGAAATATCGTACCTTAGACCGCAGTTACCGCTAATTCCTTTCAAACGATAATCGAAACATCGTCATCTTCGATCCTTTCGTTGGTCAACGTAAGTTGCCATCTTGGATGACGTCATCATCCTTACAGACGTATTTACCAGTCGCTATATATCGCAATTTGTGCCGCTGCTTTGCGCTTGTACATGTAGATGTGCGTGCGTTCAGAACTTGTCGCTCGCATTGATTGGCCAAGATATCGACAATTTAATCGGAAAGCCTTGATAAAAGCACAATTCGTTGACGGCTGCCATATTTTCCTCTCCAGCAGAAAATTAAAAAATAAGGAATAACCCGGGGAATAACTCATCGGTAACGTATATTTTCGATATTTTATAGATTTTACATCGTATCAATAGAAAGATTAGAGTCTAAAGAAAATAGTGGGCCTTCGTTCAAGATAATATAATGTCATTTAGAATCTAAAAGAAATGAAAAATCTGGACAAAACCCACCCTCCGAATTGTCGAGCCAGATTACACATGCAGGCTCGCACTAACACACTACCGTCGGTAAATGGGGATTATAGTAAAATGTCAGAAATTGTTGAATAAATCCCCAGAAACGACGGTTATTCCTGTCTAGTCAATTTCATGATTAATTGGTCTAGATCTTTAAACATGAAGCGAAGTTATTCATGTTAATTGTAACTTGGAGCAAACTGAAGTCGATGATTCTGTCGTCCCAATGCTGAATGAAGGTTAAATATGCTTACTGTGTAGTGAGTGTGTGAGGTTCGATTTATGTGTACTGTAGATATCAATGTGAGCATGACAAGCCATTCATGCAGCAATGGCAGGGTTATCTCCATCCTTGACTCTCTTAAAATCAAAATTTAAAAAATATCTCTTTAGTTAAGAAAATATGCTGTGCAGACAGAAGTAAAAAGAGCTCTGAACAAGCGCAGCTGAATATATCCATATAAAAGCTGTGCTTTACAAATTAATGTTTATTATTATATTTAGACCAAACGTTTCAGTCTCTCTGCATTTACATGTAGTTGTTTTGGTGAACTTCGTTGTGTGGGCTACACTAACCTGTAGTACATTGACTGAAGTCTCGTACATGTAGGCCCATGCCAGACAGACAATGCATTATAACTCAACTCACACATGTATTTAGAGATCATGAATTTAAGCGAAATTTTTGTTTGGACGCTTTGAAAATTACTCCATTATGAGAAGAAAAGATTATACAATTAGGAAGTTCATACCTTCAAAAAGTTGTAATTGTAAATTGCCATCTTATCAGTGGCAATACATGTATATTGCGATTAGTGTCACTTCCTTTTGTTCATACACGTTCTGCACTTGTCACTCGCATAGATTAGCCAGGATATCAAAAAGCCTAATCAAACGGCCTTGATAAAAGCCTAATTAAAACAAACAAACTTGGCGTAAATACATGTATTCATATCTGAATGGTACGCGCCTTAAAACCCAAGAAAACAACGATAACAACTAGGCTGCCAGTTTTTAATCCCCAGCAATAATTTTTGAAAACCAAGAAACAAACATGGTTAACTTTTTTTCTGTAATTTAACATATGATGATTAATATTACATGTGCAATAAATGTTCGAATCTAAGGAAAAAAGTGAGCCATCAAGTAAAATTATGCTTGATCTAGTAAAATGCTTAAATTCTAGACAAACGTACATTATTGTAAGTTAGTATTGGGCAACGTGTGTATTTGCGTAGCGCTCACAGTAACGTACTACTGTCTGCATCTACATGTAGGAATGATAGTAAAATGTCAGAAATCGTTAAATACTAGTAGATCCCCAGAAAAGACAGTTATTCTTGTGTAGGTACATGTAATAGACAGGAAGCTGGGGCTTATCCCAATCGCAGTTAGTAACTGTTTTAGCCTACATTATTGCATGCATCATTTCAACTCACCTCTCAAAACTGGTGATTTGCATTGAAATTTTTAGGTCTATTTCATTATGATTTTTTCATAGAACACATGTAACAACGAAAGATTTCTTGGAATTTCCTGCTTTAAAACTGATCTGAATTTTTACTTTAAAAAGTATGAAAATAAACAGTTTACTGGGGGCTTTTGGCTCCTTGCTGCAAATTATGCCCTTCACGACCTACAAGTATCAATAAATGGTAGCTGATATATGATCAGAGTTATCAACAGTTGTGTCGCACATAACATTATGGAACTCTGTCTAAATGTATGTTGCACTTGCCTTGCATTGCCAGCAGGAAGTGCATGAAATAGGCTCTGGTTGATCAAGTCTATTTAAATGACTACGTAAATGAATTTATTTTTGGTATTGGGGAAAAAAGATAAAATGTCAATTACTAACTAAATACTCTGACTTCGGAACCCTGCTTTCTGAAACTTTACTAAAAGCAAATGTTTCTAAAAGTAGTTCAGATCACTATAAAATTTACTAAAAAAATACAGTCTATATCCGACTAGTGGCAAAAATCAACCGTTAATTGTTTGTACATTGTATGATTGAATTTTTACAGACGTGTATCAATCAGATATGATTTTTGTTTAGATCTTGGACTGATCTTGAAACATTGCCATCTTAAAGATGGAAATAGCTTTGATAACAGGTGCACACTACAATGTGCAATTACTGTATCTATACAATGCGTCCCAGAAAAAAGGAAACCGGGATTCCCATGTTTTTTTTTCTTCAAAGGCAAATTAATGATGGTATTTAATTTACATAATCATATAATTCAATAATTCCTCTTTATTTTGATACCTAATATGTGACGAACACTACACGCATTAATGAGCAAAACGAGTTTGAATTTGTAATGTCAAAACCAGGTTGAGCAGAAAAATTGGACAAGTTTGGTTCGCGATACGTCGAACGTGCATATTCGACGATTGACTCATTAGCATTTCTTTTGTATTCTTTGTTAGGATTCTCTCGCCTTGTCAAATAGCTACATGTATATCAACTTCAGAAGGCAAATCATGATAATACACAAATCACATAATTACACACTTATCAGTAACTACCACAGGAAATCTGAATTTCAGCAAAAAAAAATCATAGATGCCCCCCCCCAAAAAAAAAAATGGTGTAAATGTAAGGATTATTTCCAAAGCATCCACAGACATGGACTTCCATATCCTTAGATTAATTGAAAACCTGAGAATCGTTGGATAAACCAAATTTTAGTACTAGTCCAGAGTTTATAGAGAATGACATTCTGCTTTAGAAGTTTCCTTGTATTTGATAAATATTTGCTCAAAGTACATGTATGTGTCATTAAAAAACTTCCTCCTGCCAGTGTTACTACAAAGTAGGTAAACCCTAAACTCTACATTATGTAGTAGTCAGGGGCCACGGAATGGGTTTTGAAAGTGAGAAGGCTGAGCCAAAAGTGGGAGGGGGGGTGACCATGCAAAAAATCACAATCAGATGGCAATTTTTATGTTTTAGTTAACGGTTGTGGGAAAAGGGGGGTGGGGGTGGGCTGAAGCCCCCAGCCCCCCCCCCCCCCGTTTTACGGTCCCTGGTAATCGTAGTAGTAGTATTACATTGTAGTATAAGTGGTAGTAGTAGTACTTAGTTGTTGTTGTAATAGGAGCAGTAGTACTCTTATTGATATTGCATTGTTGTTTTAAAATTAATATTGACAAACTATAGACAGATTCTACAGATCTTCTACATGTACATGTATTTCTTTATTTCCTTCTTTATTGAAGAAAAAATATTTTCCAAGCATTCTTGGCTTTATTGTATTACAAAATGTAGGGGAAGGCGGGGTAAGTTGAGCATAGGGGCAAGTTGAGCCACCACCCCCAGGCCAATAATGAATGAGTCAGACATTATGGTAGTGTCATGTATTGATGACCCATTACATAACCCTTAACCCCACCACATTGTTTTCAACTTTGAAACAAAAAGTACTTTTTTAGAGGGAAAAATACACATTTCAGCCAAAAAAGTAAAAAAGGGTGTGAAATAGAAAAGTGTTTTTACACACACACGTCTTTACATATGATAAAGACATAAGAACAACATTGTCAGTCCAGGTATGGATCTTCATTCTTGTCACAGTCTTTTACATGATGGATGTGCATAAGAAATGTGTGGATGCGAAATTATCCCATTAAGTTCGGACTGGGGTAAGTTGAGCCAGCCAACATGGGGAAAGTTGAGCCATGGTAATTCTTATGGTAATGTAAATAAAAACAAACAAACCTTAAAAAGTCATCAATATGCAGGCAGAAAAGAGCAAATTCACATGACAGTTCTTTTACTTTTAGAGAATGTTAGTATTTATAGAGAATTAGCATGTGAAAAGACTTTAAATAAAAAATTGACATGCTGGTTCTTCCCGCATACATTTTGTACATAGTTTTTGTGGCTCAACTTACCCTACATGTAGAAGATGGCACAACTTACCCCTAAGATGGGGCAAATTGTGCCACTTGACATCGTTTTTTTCAAAGGTCACAACGACTTTCAGTGTGGGGGTAGAAAGTTGTATATAGGTGAAAAAGTTTTCACAAGAATCATATTTAAAGGCAAGGTACTTATTTCTACAATATTATTAGTCATATCAATTCTATCATGCAAAATGCAAAAAGTTTCACAACTTACCCCGCCTTCCCCTACATATATTGTAAAATTGCTTTGAAGAAAATATCAGTTAGAGAAACATGAATAAAGTATCAGCATGATAAACATGAATGAAGTATGGATTGTATATCAGTAAGATATTTAAAGAAATTCCCAGATTTTTAAAATGAACTTTATAATAAGTCATTTCTTTTGTAATTGAAATGCAATATAAAGTTTGAGAAAAAAAAAATGAATTAAAGCTGATATGAAATGAATGTAATGCATGAATAAATTTAATAAATTAATAAGTTCCAAGTTTCTATATTAAATGAATTAATCAATTACTGAATGAATAAACAATTGTGAAATATACATGTATATCAGCAAAATAAAAAATGATATTGCATTATATAGTAATTTGTCAACAAAATGCAATAATTAGTATTTAACAAATAGTATGTGTTCACAAATTAAATATACATGTAGTACTAATGATAATATAGTGCTATGTGTATGTTGCAATGCACATACAAGTAATGCAATTTCTCTCAATTTTAGAGATTGGTTTTGTTGAATAAACATGCCCTTTGATCTCTTCAAACTGCTTTGTATTTTGAAATTTATGATTATTTTTTCTGTTCTTTCCTTGTCGTTTCAAATACATCACTTGACATTTTACCTTCTGCCTGCTCAGAGCTCAGATACTCTACATGCTTCAAGAATAGGAAATACCTCTCTCAAAATATGACCAGAAACTATTAGAAACATTTTTGTTGGAAATATATCTTTACTCTTGATTAAACTCACCAGACTTGAAAGTAAAAAAAGGATGTGCTCTGTAAACAGAGACTCCAAATACTATACACTGTAGCTCCACCAGTAGTATCCAACTTGAAAAGGAAAAGCCTCAGATTTTTTTTTTTTGAGCTGGATTTGAAATTTTCCACTGTGTGCTTGCCGACCACTTGCCAGACATTATATTAAAATTCATTCTCTGTGTACTCATCATATACTTGTATGTATTTTCAATTACTAATATTGCAATGCAATATGAGAAAATTACCCATTTGGATTCACGGCAAAGACAAGCTTGGTCTTGTTCTGGATCGAAAGGCGCCCTTTGAGCCCTTCCGACTTTGATGATTTTGTGTTCCCCCCTCGTTTTCTCTCTCTCCTTCATTCCTACCCATTCACAAGGCCTATGTAACTCTCCTCCCCGGCAAACCGTCGCCGTCCCCAGTCACAGGGTATATTGTTTACATATTTGACTTTATTGGTCTCAAGCGACACACTATTCTGTATTCATACCTCAGTATTGTCCTCAAACGTGTTCAACAGTAATTGTTCCAATTGTCTGCTTTAGTTGTACTGGGAATGCCCTATTCTTGATTTTGCAATTGTATACATTAAGCATTCACTTGTGTTTTTCAGGTCTTTATTCCATGTACACTTTCATTCATGTTGGTGTAAAGGTATTCCCCAGTCAGGGTTCCCCTCTTAGCTTACGTTTCTCTGTTTTATGATGACAAACTTTGTTGCTATGACAGTTTTTTGTGGTAGGTGCTAAATGTACACCGGTGAAGTCACCTGTGTCTGAACTGTACTTGAACATGTGCTGCCCTCCATGCATGTAACCTGCCTTGAGATTACCAATTTCAGACAAATATACTGTATTTAAAAGCTGACATTTCTCTGTGTTAACTTTATGTCGTATACCTAATTAAGCAAGTCCAACTCTGATTAAAAAATGTCTGCTTTTTGCCTTTCCCATATACATTTTACCTGACCATGAAAACAAGACTAAATTCATGAGTATGCATGTTTTAACCCTTTGCACGCTGATTTTGCAATTTTGCACATTTGTACAATTAAATCCAACAATCTAAATAATTAGTTTTCTCCCCTAACTTCACATTAGAGAAGCTAATAAATGGCAAAAGTTCTTGGACAACATCTATAATAATCATTAGTATCAATTGTTCAAATGAAAATCTTGAATCAAAGAAAATAACATGGAAACAATTGTCATTATTTTCCCCCAAAGTTGATTTCAGTGTGCAAAGAGTTAACTAGTGAATATGCAAAATGAGTGAAAAATAGATAACTGTTGTACATGTTGAGGATATACAATGCAATGCAGACTCATGTAACAAATCATTTATGTAATTACATGTGGGATTAAAGGCATTTTGAATTTTGTTGTTAAAAAGCTTTATTTTTAGAATTAGTTGTGACGGATGTCTGCATACTTGTGCAAGGACTCTCATTGAAATGGTAGCATATCTTTCAATTATTGACTTAAGATAAATATTCAAATAAAATATGGGAAGTTCTTGGCATGTATGTGCAGTGCATCCAGCATATTTGTAGGAACATATTGTTGATTATTAAATTTATCAAATTCCTCTTTATGATTTAGGCTACAAGTTTAATCCAAAGTACAAATATATTGACTTAAATTTGTTGTATTTGCATAGTATTCCAGACAAAGTAAATCAGCCTCATGAAAAGAGCACATTTTCATTAGCCAGCCTCTTAGTTGAAAGATCAAATAGAATGCAACTCTCCAGTAAGAGTTTCTGTGAAAGCATTTTGAGAATTCATATAAAAGTCTAATTGCAGAGGATTTGCTTTATCTAATTCTCCAATTTACCCACTTAAAGTACAAATAATGTTCCGCTTTTATCGCTACATTTATCCTTCATCTTCTTCATTGAACGATGAACTCCGTGACCTTTTCATCTTTTGCGATTGAAGTCTGGTCTAGCTAACTATGAGAAAATTGGATTGGAGGAAAAAGTACATATGTCGAAGTATAATAATGGTAGAGATTGTTTAAAGAGGAGGGAGAGTACACAGCAATAAAATGTGTTTAAGATTAGAGTGAATTACCTAAAATAGGGAACCCCCTGCCATCTTGGCCACACCATACAGTGAGAGTTCAACCTAAAATAGTTTACTTTTTGTTTTAATTGTGCCTTCTCTGTTAAAATCTGAAAACACAAGGAGGAATTGAGTCAAGGAGATGGAGTGAGTTAGATGCGTTCCCATTAGCCCCTAAACATGCTCAACTTTGAGGTAGCGGGAGTGATTTTCATCTGTACCCATTTCAAAATTAAAAAGTATGTAGTTTTCAAGACTCCAACTTTTACCATGCAGTCCTTTTAGGATCTAGAAAAAAAACAGCACCAGGGCATTTCAGGGCAAAGGCTTAATAAATTTTGCCCCTTCTAACATTAGGGGAGCAATTAATGAAACAAACAGTGGTTTTTCAATATTTGTTACAAGCAACTGAAATCTTTGCATCTGATTGGCTCAGAGCAAGATTATGAGTGAAGAATTACTATTCGTGTTATGAAATGCTTCCCCGGTCTTTCATAGCCATCTCTGCAGTGGTTTAGAACACCATCTTTATTTCATTATTTTGTTGTGTACCTTTTCCCCTATTTATGCCCTAGGTATTGAGCATGTTTTTCAAGACACATGTATATCCATTGCCTGCCATAGAAAACCTTCAGGTGCTTTGTCAAAAGTGTATTCTCTTTCAATGTTTGCAAAGATGTCCCTCTTTGCTTGAGATAAAAGTCTGAAGCAACACTCCTTTGCATCTGTATTGTAAGTTAAAAACTTAGCTTATAAAGGTACATGTATCTTGTGCATAATCTTATGCTTAAAAAGAAAATCATCTCGGGGTCAGCGTAACCAACTGTTTTGTCAATGTGTGGGACAATGAGAACGGGCCTGGAGAGCTTGTAGCACATACAGGAGCTGGCATTGAAGTCCTTTGGTCTTCCCACTGTTTTCCAAGATCCCCGCTTCCCATAAGCCTAGAAGCACGATGTAATGGTCCCTCTGATGCAAAACTAGTCGGGACCCCTGCCGGTACAATTTGTATCCCAATCTTGTGCCTGTCCCCAACCCTTCATGTATCTAGGGAATAGTTAGTTCTCACTTCACTGATATACATAAACCATGTTTAAAAGTACCTTGAATACTTTTATCATGTTTAAAAATTCCCTGTGTATTTCTAAATCACATTTAGTGCTAAAAATCATGACCTGATTGGTTTTAGATAATCTTAAAATTATTAATTTCAAAGTTTGATATTATTTACAGGTAAAAAGTACTTCACATCTTAAAATATGCAAGATACAATGTGATACAATGTACAGTCTGAAATATGATGATGAAATTGACAATTAAGATATCTAAAGTGAAACCCCCAAAAGTAGTAATTTTCTTATTTTCTCTTTTTGCTGTATCAAACCAGGGATTGGTCTTATGCAAGATATATACTTCCTATGTAAGTGTATTTGATTATGATATTTTTATCATATCAAGTCCTTTTACGCCTTTTGGACCCCATGCGCGCGCCAATGCTCAGCGGCGCTTGCACAGTCGCACAAGCGCAGCCCGGCTAGCGCTAGGGCTATATGCTAGGGCACGGCGGCCGTGGCCCCTGCCTGCTGCACTGCATGCACTGCGCTGTCTATGGTGATATGCATTTTAGGTACAGTATGCGCCCGGCCCGAATATGACAACTTTTGCCATTGGCCTGTGGTCTGACACATGTTTATTTAAAGCTAAAACGCGAACGCGAAGTTTGACCAATGAACATCATTCTTACATGTACATCATCGTAAAGCTTAGAGAAAACTGCACAATGACTCATGGAAACTAAGCTGTAAGATACTATCAAGCGAAATTGGATCGAGTGGGAAATCGTTTGTGGTGACATAAAGTAGGATTTTACGTTGAGTTTCATCCTATTTTTGATATGAAAGGGGTGTTTTTTACCCCAAAACGCGAATGTAATTAACATCTTTGCAAAAATTTCAATTATTTAATGGAAATAATATGGGATATCATCAGCATTATATCATTGAAACTAAGGATAAAAGTGGGAACTTTTTTCAGGAATGACAAAATTGTTAACAAAACATGAAATTTCCAATGGTATTTCCATCTAGAGTGGTAGACACTCGCGGAAAGCACGCGCAGTTAGTGTCCCATAGGATTCGATATGGGGCACAGAATAATGACAACAGCTATTTACTCAGAATTTTTTTTTGTTTTTGTTTTAAACTGTAGTCTACATTCTAAATACGTAATAGTGGTAATGATAATAATAATTTCTTATTGTGTGCCTTTTTGAAAGCTACAAAGTGCTATACAAAATGACAAGAACAAATACAACAATTGCTAAAAAGTGACTGAAAATAAAACCACACTGCTTGAAGCACTACAAACAAATGACACTTGGGCATACATGTACATCTCTGCCTCTGCCTCAGTCATTAGATTCAGGACTGCAAAGCTTCATTCAAGTTCATCATTCCTACTTTCCTCTCCCCCCCCCCCCAGGAGATTTGAAAGAATGGTCACCTTCTAAACTTTAGAAACAATGCTGGGTAAAACCGCAAAAAAACCTGCAAAGGACTCCTCTCCTGGCAGGGGTGACCAAAAAACCTTGTTGGAAATCTTGGTTGTTCCAGAAAGATGAAGAGATATTTCATTCTTCATTAGTTTGGTAATTATATAATTA
This sequence comes from Lytechinus pictus, assembly GCF_037042905.1. Lineage (NCBI taxonomy): Eukaryota > Metazoa > Echinodermata > Echinoidea > Temnopleuroida > Toxopneustidae > Lytechinus > Lytechinus pictus. The sequence goes on from NC_087249.1 coordinate 42,117,951, forward strand.
TTATAATGACTAATTTCTCTTGTTTAAATACAAATCTGATTATAGGGAGAATTTTTGATTAAAACTACATTGTATGTATAAAGGGGAGGGGGTTGGCATAAATGAAATTTGGATACTGGATTAACTACTCCTCCCCTCTTTGTGATCCAATATTGTAAAAAAAAAAGTTAAACATTGATATCTTAACTGTCTTTCATAATTTTTGTCTGACATTAAATTCTTATTTTTCAAACCTAATTGGTAAGTTGAAAATGGAAAGAGGTGTATAATGTGTACATAGACCCATGGATACACATAAATGTAGGCCCTATAGTGTACGCACATGTCCATGAACGTATCATTTTCTGTAGAAATTGGTTTTGGAAATCCATCTTTGAAGTGAAGGTTTAGTGCTTGAACTTTTAACTTTCTGGAGCAGCCATGCAGTGTTTATTGTCCAAGTTCACTACAAAGACTATTTAAACAAAGTCCAGTTTAGAATGGTTCCTTTCTGGGATGATAGAACAATTGATGTAATATGCAAGTGTTCCTTTGTCAAGTAGTTTATTACTTATTGTATACAAGGAATAAATTGTACTGGATGACAAGAACTTGTGCACAACAATGTCATTATTGACCCTTTTGTGTGTTGGCGTGTGAGTCATTGAAATATTAGATTGGTCTATATTTATCAGTGAAATAAATTGAAAGAATTTAGGTGATGATTTCACAATACTTGCCTATTATTGATGCAGTATTTACCCCTGTTTCTCTCTCAGAGAGGTGTTATTCCCTCAAAATTATTTTTTGGGGGGTTTTCAACTCTATATAATAAGAGCACAGTATTACAATAACAAGAACTTGCATGTATATGATTAAAAAAAAATTAAAAAAAATGTCCTGCTTTTCTTTTTGAATAAAATTTGATTGAAAAAGGATAAGGTGATGAATGATAATAATTATGTCATAGAGTGCCATATCAACTATGTAGAGTGCTCAATTCAGATAAAGTTAATAGAAAGAGTTTTGGAACATTTTTTAGGGACTTTACATTGAGTTTCAATTGTTTCATGTCTTGTAGAAGTCTATTACACAGTGTGGGGCAAGCATGTGCAAAGGATCTTTCCCTCCAAATATGACAACAACCAGAAATTTATAATTCTTAATCAAAACAAAGAAACTATTCTCATATTTTTTTTTAAAATAAAAAATGACTGGTGGGCAAACACCAGAACTTGACATCTTTGATTAGTTATTGGCTGCTCAGAAAGGTCTTGATGAGTGAGTTACCATGTTGAATAAGTTACCCATCATCGGGTAATACAAGACTTTAAGTAAGGACTCTAAACCACTCTTGGGATAATCTCAGAATTAAAAACCTCTTTCTTTGATCCCCAAGCTTTCTCTACATCATCCCTACCACCATCTGAATCATCTAGTAGATCATCTCAAACTTTTTTCTTTCCTGATCAATAAGGACCCAAATTAAATCATTAGAAGATAATGCTGGCTAAATGAAGTCATCCAGTTGGTGAATTCAGCACACTTAATGATCATTGATTTACCCTTGAATAGGATACATGGACCCACCATCCATGACGAAAATATTTATTTCACAAGTAGTTCATTACATTGATTTTTTTGACATCGTAAGCTGCTTGCAAGCTTGAGCTGTATGCATGGACATGGAAGGGGATAAAATTATTCGCTCTTATGGTAAATAATGGACATGATTACCTTAATCAGTTAAGATAATTGAAAAGAAGTCAAGTTCTCCTGCAGCAAAAGCTGTGAAGTCAGCCTGCCTTTGTTGTATACCCTGCGGCTTTTCCTTTGCTACTCTTAAGGACATGGGTCTTAACAGCTTAATTAACAGTCTTCAACCCCTGTAGGAGAAACATAATGGATTGATTGCCCTCCTGCGGTTTAATACTTACGAGCTTATAATCCATCCACAATGAAGTCCTGATTGACTCCAATGCATGAAATACCTCTACTTTGATCTGGTATTATCAAGATAATTAAATGCAACAAGGGACCTACATCATATACCTGAAGCAAAAAAATATAATAAGAGGAAGAAAAACAATCCTTCTCAAACCTAGCTGTAAAAATATTTTCTGATATTCATCAATATTTCAAGACCGCGAGTATACCCCACATGTACATGTTAACCCAGGAAAGAAAAATATATGAAACATACAGTATAAATTTGATTGGTGATATTCCATTTGGTATTATTTTGGGAAATGATGCATACCTGCTATCAAAGTACATTTGTAAGTGCAAATGCTCTGGAATGTCAACAGGCGTGAAAAATAACTTGGGTATATTAAAATATTATAAGTGGAATTTGTACCAAAATTCTGTCATAATTTCATCATACTCTATATAAAGACACATGTTTCAAAGTTTCTCCTCAAGGTGTAATATACTTTCTGATATTACAACATACTCTATGAACGTTGAATAGTTTCTCTGTATGACTAATCCTATTCCAACCAAAGAATAGGCCTACATACTGAATCATGCAGATTCTACTGCGATAATATATTTCCAAGTAATGTATGAATGAAGGAAACATATTCTTTTAACAAACTAGAGACCTAAGTTTCAATAACTATTTTAGCTTTGCCTAATATTCCAGACCACCATTTTACCAAACTTTCCCTGACTTGTAGGTACATGTATGTATGCCTTTTTTGGTGTGTAGTTTGAGAACAATTCATCTCTGAGCTCAACAAAGTGGCTCTTTTCACTAACCTGTTAAATGGGATAATCTGCTTTTAAGTTTAATCTCATTCATTTATTCATGACAATAGAAGGGTGCTTCAAGCATGGAGATATCCAGCTTGCTTGGACTATTGCAACTGTTTTGCCAACAAAAGAATGGATTAATAGTAAGAAGCATGCTTAGTGTTTTGTAATTAACGCTGGAATTGTATTACAGGAGTAAAGAATGAGAAAGTAATCTGGTATGATGATCTGACAAGATTAAGCAAATTTGGTATATAGCAACAATGAAACTAAATTTTTGTCTCATTTTTAAAGGAAAAAAAAAACCCTCACCAACTTTCACTTGATATAGCCTAGGCTTGTTCCTAAAAGTTAAGGAATAAATCTAATGAAAACTTGTGAGATTTCAACAGAGTGAAAAGTCAATCTTGTTTTGTTTTTGCGATAGAGGATCTTGTTTGTTGATGCAAAGTTGTAGGTCTCGGTGCAAATTTTCTGTTTCATATACCTCTGTACACGTAGGCCTACCGAGCTACATACAGATTGTGACTCTTGCCTTGAATGGAAGGAGAGCTCTTGAGCGGCTCAAGATGTATAACCGAGCTACATACCTGTATGCTTGTCCATGTACAGTTTGTCTGGACACCAACCCTGTTCCTTATACGTTTACATGTATGCTGTCAGTGGGTTGAATGACCCAGAATTAAAAATCGCCAAGGATGACAATTGACAAAGTATAGCTCATAAATACAGGACAATTTGTCACCAGTCGAAGTAGAAGTGATTTTTCTAGAACTCTGAGAATACCGTCGTCGATCATGGTCCATTGAACAACAAACAGAGCCGAGAAGGAAAAGCCTGATAGATGGTGACTAACTCCTTTCAAATTTTGCTCAAAACTTTTACACAAAGTTTCATTGACTTCTGCCTAGTCTCCAACCAGACCTTGGGGAAAGAATGAAAAGTGGTTGAAAAGGGGAGGAGAGGGGCGGAGCGAGGAGAGGATTTGAAGTAATGATGATCTGATCCATGGTTCGTGACATGCCATGTCATTTATATCTCAAGACAGAATTCCGTCAAACTTGTATGCATCAATTTCACTTTGCCTTTATGCTTATACATATCTATGGTATGTGTGAATGTGTAAATTGTGCCAGGTTGACACAGAGTTTGTCATTTTCTGAATAGATTTTGGAAAAAATATCATTGGCTGCCATCTACATGTATCCCTCCTGAACCCCACCCCAAGCAAGCAAACACAAAAATACACTCAGTACAGTAGGTGGTTCCCAACCATCTCAGTCTCATGAATCCCCATTGAATTTTTGCATTCACACTTCCCCGAAACATACCTTTCGCAGAAAGTTTTCAAAATTACGAGCATGTGCTGTTATGGTCTGATAGGCAAGCAAGGCGTGTGATTCAACTACACGCTGGGCTAAGAAAGTTCCTGTAATTTGCTTTCACACTGCCCAAATACCTGCAACCTAGGATGTATACCTGCGAAAGTTCTCGTAATTTTGTAGGTACATGTACCTACTATTTAGCGGGTATTTTCTTTCGGGGAGATTACGCGTAGTTTGCTTTAACACTGCCAAAATACCTGGAACTGACGACCTTCAAGGAGGTTTGAAACCACCTTGTATTCACTCTCCTGGGCATACATAAGTTTCTGACATTATTGGGCATCTACATGTACATTTGCAACATTATGCTCATTCATTTAGCATTTCTGTTTTATTTATAAACGGGGTGTTTGTTTATACAAGTTGTTAATTTCATTTAAATTTGAAGTAATAAATACTTGAAATTGAAAATAATTGTGAAACTTTTTTTTATAGTTCTCAATAAAATCTGTATGGGAAGGATGGGAAGAAAAAAAGACCTCTGATATTTTTTTGGAAACCATGTCATTTGTGTGAATTACAGATTAGAATATATATTTTAAAAGTGTTTTATAAGAATTCTTGTGCATGAATATGATTATGTAATCTTCATTCGTAAATTTAAAGGGGCTAAAACACTAATAAAAAAGGGATTATGGATTATGCATGATTTTCCAAATTTGATACATGTATCTAACAACTTCAAGAAAAGTCTTTATGCTAGCAGTTTTTAGTTATCATTTTCATATCATTGGACATTTTAAGGATTTATGAATGAGCATCCTTTTACTGGAATCTTTCAGAGCTGGGTACCAATACCTACAAAGAAAAATAACCAATTACCAAATAGGTGGTTTTCAACTACCTCAATCACAAGAATCCCCATTTATTTTGGAGAGCTTTTAAAAAAATACCCAATAATTATCCCTGCATTCACACCACGGTCCCGAAACATACCTTTCTGGGAAAGTTCTTGAAGTTACGAGTACATGTATGTGCAGTATGGTCTGATAAGCAGGCAAGGCGCGAGATTCAAAATCGCTAGCTCAGCAGCCACCCACGGTGCCCGCACCCAACTATACACTTGGCTAAGAAAGTTTCCGTAATTTCCTGTAATTTATAACCTGCAACCTTGGACATATCCCTGCGAAACTTCTTGTTATATTTACAATTACCTACTATTCAGCAGGTATTTTCTTTCGGGGATAGTAGGCCTACACGTAATTTGCTTTCACACTGCCAAAATTTCCTGGTATTTTCTGATTGGGGTAGATAAGGGTAAACTTTCCGATCAGAAAATACCTGGAACTGATGAACTTCGAGGCAGGCTGAAACCACTTAATAACTTGCAGGGGTGGTCTAAGGACAGTTCACATAGAATCTAAAGTGAAATCATATTTGGTACTGTAGCCTACATATAAGGTTTCTTGTCTTAACTTTGGATTAACTGATAAGCGCTTTGACCTTCCCAAACAAAGGTAGGTGCAGTAAAAGGGACTTAACTGCTATCGTTTGATTTTATTTGCCAATGCTTTTACATGCATGAACTGCAAATGGGATTAGTGTATATTACATGGGACAACTTAGAAGAAGAAAGGTGGATTATGTACATGGTGTAGGTACAAAGGGTCACTTTCTTGTTCATCAGGTTTTGTAGATTGCTGATGATCCCTTGCTCCTTGATGGTTGTGAGGTTGACGATTGGACCATTGTCTGTGAGCATTGTTGGGCGCTGTCAACAGAGATTTGTAAGGACCGCTTCTCCTGATGGCAGGTCCCCCTTGTGCAGTTCAGGGGGTACATTCATTTTGGCCGGGCTCTACCCCTTCTTTTGAAAGGGATTGCTCTTTTATCAGAAGGGAGGGGAAAGATAGGCAGAGGGGGAGGTTGAGTGCGAGGGTTCGGGGACAGGCCAAATAGCCAGTGGCACCTGTGATGGGTCCTGTGAGGCGACATGTCAGAGTGGACACCTTTGTAGGGCTTCTGCGAGCTTTGAGGACTCACAACAGACACTATGGCGTCCCCCAGTGCCTTTCAAAGATTAGAGAGGTTGGGGTGAAGATCCATTTAACTGCATCACAATATCTGTCTGTCCATCTTCCATTCTGTGCCTTCATCAACATCCCCGTGGCATGCTTCTGTACTGTAAACTGACAATAGAGTTCTATATTTTGAAACTATTTTTGTTCCGTTTCATACTTGTATTTACTCTGTCTATGGGATCGATCTTAAAGAATGAATCACCGCAATCTAGAAGGCAAATTGCTCACCTCTTGAAGAAATGATTTGAATAAAAACTTGAAGATACTTTAAGTTTTTTTTTTACTTTACCCCTAGGGAGGGTAATGTTACAAAGGTGTTTAAGCTATTCTTCTGGGGATGCCATGGCAAGTGATGATGTCAGTGTTGCCCTGGCAGCACTCAGCAAGATGGCTGAGAAAGGATGAGAAAATCGAGGGAGTGAAAGACAGAGAGAGAGAGAGAGAGATAGAGAAAGTGTTGAGGATGGAGTTGGAAAGGGGTTGGGAGGGTTAATACCTTTACCTTCATGCAACAATCGTCCAGAGTGAAACAAGTGGACTAAATCTTGGCCAGGAAAACAATTCCCTGGTAACAATTCCCTGGTTTGACCAAAGAATGCTAATCTGTATTAGTGTAGTCTTCCTATCTGAAGAATCGACAGTGTTTACCCAGTGCTTGGCTAACACCCAGTGGCCCAGGCCCTTTTTTTTCAAAGTTAACTTTCTCTTGTGCTGCACCACCCACCGTGGCGGTGCTTTTGTGACAGTGCCTGTGTGCCTCGATACTTTGTTCAAGTAATCAACTTTCAGACATCATAAAGTTTAGCGGGTTGACAAAGGACCAACTTAAAACTCATCCCCTCTTTGTTAGGGCACAGGTCTTGGGTGCTAATTAAGCTGGTTTGTTTCGCTGTTTAACATCGGTGGGGGGGTGAGCTTGAATGGGAGCTGCCAAGAAACCTTTCAGAGATTCGGTCACCTCGCTTGCTTCTCAGGGCTGGGGATGGACAGGGCATTTGAAGACCGTGCTCCGCCATACCCATCCCATTGTTTCGAAGAATGTGTGAAAATGTTTAAACAGTCTCTTGAAGGGGGCACTTCAATACTCCCATGTAGCTATCAGCTTTTGATATTTATCATGAACAAACTATTACCGCTTGAGGCATTTTTGTTTTATTCCAGAATCACGTGGGGGGTATAAGATGCATCCCTCTCCTTTGGTCCATGCCGATTTGACTCATGGACCTGTAGAAATCGGGGTCGTAGACCCGGCGTTTCCTTTATCCCTCTATCCTTTTTTCACGCCAAACATCTGATTAGTTTTCCAAACATTATTTGTGTATGTGCTAAAATCTGAACAATTATTTACTGTTGTCTCAAGGACGCTGAAGGTGTTGACTTCGTTTGTGATGAGACAAGATATACAGTGATGATGTGTCATCACTTAATTTGATTTCACTATTTTATGTTGAGAGGGAAAAACTTGGTGCACGACCAACTCTTCTTCAGCAAATTTATAGCCGACCCTGTTCGCTCTGCATCAAAATCATGCTCTATTCCATGTTATCTTTCATGTGAAGGTGGTGTCGTTTTCTGCTGGTTTCCCCAGCAGCATGCACAAGTGGTCCATTTGAACTACCTCATTGGTGTTGTGCTACAAGAAATAGCACACATATGAGCCATCTCTTGTCTAAAGGTCTTTGAAAGCAAGTTCACTGATCAATGTGCTTTGTGTCAAGGGTATCATTTGAATGATTGTTTTGTGCGGGTGGGTTCAGCTCGAGTAGGGGTCATTAAGCACTTTTAGAAACGTACGTCGACATAGACGACTGATACGAGATGACGTAATTTTTGGGCCTGCCATATGCCTCAGGTCCTCACAAATGTCCACTATCAGAATCGAGAACCTCGCCACATCAATTTTTTGGTTCTCCTAAATCATAGTCGACGTGCACGTGAGTGACGTCATTTCAACCGCTCAAGCTCAGCATGAAGATCAACCTTTCCCTTTCAAAACACAGTTTTCGGTGACTTTTCACAAAATTAATGTAAGTTTTCTGATCTCCAAACTATATATCGATATATATCCTAACTCGTGTAAAAAGAAATCAAAGCAAGTGAAAGGGCAAGTGTGCACAAGTTGCACCTTCGCATCACCCGACCGGGTCGCCAGGCGATGGTACGCCAGATCTTCCGGGTCGGGCAGCGTGTCATGACCCGCTGGTTATAGCGCTGTTTCACGTGGACGTACGTACACGTACAAGTCAAGTGATATCTAAAGTATTCGCATCTGTAGTGAACAAGGGCAGACGACAACGTTGACTCGAACGATCAGACAACTGCTACGCCGTTCTCGTTCACTGCTCCTAAAAGTCTCTAAGAATGTTGCAAAAGAAAGTCCACAGAAGGAATTGCAATAGTTTATCTCATGACCAAATGGCTATTGTGTTTTTACACCAATCTCGGCCTGGCGAGTACCTGCTTGTAAAATTGAATTTAAGAACAAAACATTTGATTTGGGTTATTTAATTTTTTTGCAATGTTTTTTTTAATATAGTCCCAAAGACCCAGTAACATTAAGTTTAGAAATTTATGGCGGGGATGATTTTCATGATTGATGGCACTGATTATTATGTGTGATCAATCGTAAAATAATAGCCCTGTAATCAGTCGCTAAGCTTAATGTTAAGTCGTTACAGGGCATAAATCTCTTTGGGCAATTTTCAGGGCTCGCTTGCTGCCAGATCCTCTTTTATGCCACATCTTACTGAAACTCCTCATTGTGAAGAGGGAACTGCGAAAGGGAAAGAACATGGCTTTTTGGAAAGTCCAGTGCAATTGACAGAAATAGAAGATGATTTGGTGGAACAGCTAGGAGAAGGCAACATTTGCTGTCCTGCAATGCTCCGGGCATCTGTCGTAGCTGGGCAGAGTCATTACACTTTTGTTTCCTGCCGAATCTGAGCCCATTTCCTGGGATCCGTCATCCCCTCTCCAAGTGCCGGACCGCTGATCCTCGCACATACGAGTCATTCATTTAGGGCCACTTGCTGAAAGTGTGAATGTATTCCTGTCCCTAGTCGGTTTTCATTGAGGTTTATCTTTCCTTATGAAGTCAGAGGAGGAGGAGGAGGGGTAGTGGGCAGGGAAGCAGGCAGGCTGGTGAATAGAGGGCTACGTCATCAGTCATCAGATATGTGTCGTAAAAAGCTTGTAAAACAGCCAAGATAAGAGGAAATGAGAAAGGAAGGATTTCACAGGATGGTTTGTTCTAAGTAAAGATAAAACTAGGACAAATTTTGATATACATGTAGTTCGGGTCGATACTGTAGTTTTTTTTTTATTTTCACCTTTCCCCCCTCAATAGTTGGTTATTTAAAATTATTATTAAATGTAATAGCATTATTATACTATTTTATTATTATTATTATTATTATTATTATTACTACTATCATCATCATAATTATTGCTGTCATTGTTATCATTATCATTTTCAATTTCATGTCCTACATGTATACATGCTGTCAGTTTGACCAATTTACCATTTTATTTTCCCATGCTAAACTTGCCTTGGGATGCTATAAAGTAGACATTTAAAGCAAGATTTCTTTTTGCTTCTATGGCACAACTTTATTTGACACTTCATACATCCCGTTTATGAATTCAATATAACTTTACATTGGGGAAAACACCTTGCTTGACACCGTATGGCACTCTCTTGAGCATACTTTTTTAATATAGCATGGAGATTTGTAGCAGAAAGTTCTCAAAATAATGAACTGCATTTTCTACCAGCATACAATGTCATTTTCAAAATGCTCATTTAAAAAAGAATTCTACACTGTAAAAATGCTGTTTAAAATTTCAAGCATGTTGTTTAAGTCCGTCACTCTAAAAACTACTGTCTAATCTTTTTAAATAAGTTGTTTAAAAAGTATAAATAAATGCAAAAAAGTTTAAACAACGGGGTAGAGTGACAGGATTAAACAACATGCTATTTTTTTCACTGTGTAGAGGCACCTTTATGAGCCTCATGTGCAGTACTCTATTGAGTTTACACAACAATGTACTTTCATGGCAGCCTGTGCATTCGAGCTCTATAAGATATGATGACTTCATTTCTGAGATCACTGTCATCTTGTGCAATGAGTCCAGACACATGCTTACCATACTTTCTTTTCAAGTTCATAGGATATCCTAAGAACAACGGGGAATTCCCCCAAATGCCTGTTCCGCATGTTGCTTGTTTTGCTCAATTGTTTTGTAAGGGGGTCATTGGTGTGCTCTTTTTCATCTTCAAAATTGATGTGTTCCGTTACAACCTTTAAAGATAGTTGTAAACTAGATTATTTTAAGGTTCATGTACATAATTATGTAAATCATATTTCTGGACGAAGTGGAATATTTTTTTAAATGAAAGGCTACATGTATGTACATGTAGGTAGTATGACCTAGCACCCTCTGGCAATCGACACTTTGCCACTCTCTGCCCAGGGGTTAAATGGTTAACTGGTAGTATGTGAAAGTTGGATAGCCTGCCGTGGTCTTGTTGAAGACACCTCAGTTAACATGCCTGAGTGACAGTGCCATGAATCTAAAATTTTAAACATCCCTATTGCACGCGCATGTAACTGTGTTCGCTGCCTGTGGCAATATTATCACCAGTGACTTTGAAATTGTGCCATAAAGTTCTGCCCATCATAACTCAAATCAACCTTTCTGGAATCCTGTTCTGCTGTTTGCGGTTTGAGGTACTAATATTCAACAGACTTTACTTAAATGATATTGCAATTGCAATTAATAGTAATTACTCTATTCATTTTATTAAAATAGGAACTTATCCACTGCTTCTAAAAGTTACCTTTAACAAAAATGGGTGACATGTGCGTATAAATATTTCAAACGATGGATTACTAGTATTTACTGTATTTAGTATTATTGACATGCTTCTGTCAGCTGGGAACCTGTCTTAAAAGGTCCGGACTCCCTCCAACATTCCCCTTTTTTACCTGGGCTGCATGCCCTTCCGGCTAATGGCCCTGAACCCATCGCCCAAGTTCAAATCAGCAATCAACCAAAATGCGATGAGTCCTCAGGCAATCCATATGCCTGACCTAGGTAAACCCTATCATCCTATTATCTTTGTATGTATATACGAGGAATCACACCTTCGGCTAGTTGATCCTCTAGGTGGAGTCCGGCGCTGGCTCACGCAGCACAATGAACAGATGCACGGCCGGCCGTGCGTAATAGGAAATGACACAAAAGTAGACGCCTCTCTTGCCCAGATCCTCGTCGACTATCCATAGCTCGGCCAAATTAACTCCTTCCTTCCAATCCTGGAGGGAAACACTCAAGCAGCTGGTCACCCAGCCAGAAAATCCACTCCTAAAACATTAATAAAACAATAGCACTTATAGAATAATACTTAGTAATGCCCTTCGCGCCTTCTCTCTACCCCTCCTTCATGTGTTCTTTCGTTATTTTTCCCTCTCCTTGCCAAAGGAGTCTGGATGCTCCTCTGGTTGCTTCCTAGCATGATTTTGCATTTTGTTTCCTCCTTGGTTCAACAGTTCATGGTGTTTTCATTTGTGATTATATTTATAATGGAAAAGGATAATATCTTTCATTTAATTTGAATTGCTTCTTTTATTTCTTTTCTTTTTCTTTTTCTTTTTACTTTTCAGGGCCTCTGTCTACCCCCCCCCCCCTTCACCCCCTTCAACCCCTCCTCCCTTCTTGAGTTTCTCTTCAAGTTATGTCTTATACCTTATTGGATCAGATGATTGAAAAGACTTTGTTTTGACTTATTTAAGATTAACTGATGGGATATATGTCAGTCAATATGTCATTGGAAACAAAAACAAAAATGAATTAATATTTCAAAGAAATCTAAGCAAAATGTCAGAATTGAAATTTTCATTATTTTAAAGGCATATAGACAAAATGATGGATGTAAGAAATTGTCATTTGAAATGGAAATAATGAAGGTACATATATATAAATTTATATATATATATACTATTGTATAAAAGACAGTGGCATCACATACAATAAAGTAATATTGCTAACATATTTAGGAAGGACAGTGAAGTCCACCCATTATAAAGCAATAATATGTACTGTGTAAAAAAAAACCATATAATGATAAATGGTGTCTTTTTCATCTTATACTTGCAGTTGAAAAAAATAGAACTTTAGAAGGTCCTCGTTCTTGATTATTTCAAATTCAAATTAATTTGATTTAGTTTTCGAATTTAATTTACATTCTTGGTTCGTAAAACATGAATAAACATACAGGTGTACATAAGATACAGAAATAAAACTTTGTCACAAGACTCACAACATACAAAAAATATATTTATGAGAATGAGGGTCAAGAAAAAAGAGCAAATAGTGTTTATTTGACCCAACATAGTAATACATACATAATAATTTTAATAAAAATATTACTGAATGTAATTCCTTTGCCTTGAAATGCTTCTATATTTACCGTAGTTGGATCTCATGTAGTGTATCACTCTCTTTTACAAATTGTTTTCTTGGCTTCGTAATTGATACCATTCGTGGAATCGAAGCAAGGGACTTTGGTTTTCTTCGATTGTTTGGAGCATGAATCTGCATTTTGCGCTTTGCCTTGTTCAACTTTGCATGGTCATTATAGGTGGAATACTTGAGCAGGAAGTAATTAAGAGTTCTGCTTTATGTTAACTTTCTTTCTGCCAAGAGATGAGATCTGGTCCACCTTGTCCTTGTTCTTGTTTTTCTTTGAAGATGCTTGTGTGCCCCCCCCCCCACCACTTCATCGTGAAAGTTTTTATTTAAGAAAGGTACAACTTGAATTTATCAGTTTCATCAAAATACATTTATAGTCTTCAGGTTAAACATCTGATTTGGTAAAAAAAAGTATAAGAGTCAACTTTTTATGCAGAAGTTTAAGATGCTTTTGTTTTGAAATAGGCCTACTCAATACTACTAGCATATTTTGATAAACTCGGGTGTAGAGACTTACATGAACCTCAAATTGTTTGTCCCCTTTTTCAGTTTCATCCAAACTAGATTGGATTATCTTTCTTATGGTATTGGATGTATCATCCGTCTTGAGCTGGAGGCATATGAAACTTCAAGATCAGTGTTAATTTAATAATAATAATATGCAACTATATAGTGCTAAATACAGTTTTTTCTAAATGCTGCATAACCATTTCCCCAGCTCAAACACGGCTACCCTGATAAGATGATCAAACATTCAGAGAATTCCTTCTTATTGGTTACTACACCTGGATGCATGGAGGGTGGCAAATATAGATAAACGCCTTGCCAAAGGACACAAGTTTCATAGTGGGATTGGAGTCAAACCCCAGAAATGAGAGATGAAATTTAAACATGTATTTGATTTTTTGAAAAAACCCACGCTAATTCAGATTATTTTGCAGGAGCTAATAATATCTTGAGATTGACTCTTAAAAATTGGAAGACAGGAAAAGAGAGAGTGAGGATGGGGGGTGGGGGTGGGGGTGGGAGGGGGGATGGTGGAGAGAGAGGGGGGTAGGGGGAGAAGAGAGCAATAGGAGATCAAGACTAAGTAAGGGGAAAGGGGTGCAGAGGGAGAGAAGGGGGGGTAGGGGGAGAAGAGAGCAATATGAGATCAAGACCAAGTAAGGGGGAGGGGTGCAGAGGGAGAGAAGGGGGGGGGGGTAGGGGGAGAAGAGAGCAATAGGAGATCAAGATCAAGTAAGGGGAAGGAGGTGGAGAGGGAGAGAAGGGGGGGGGGGTAGGGGGAGAAGAGAGCAATAGGAGATCAAGATCAAGTAAGGGGGAGGGGGTGGAGAGGGAGAGAAGGAGGGGGGGTGGGGGAGAAGAGAGCAATAGGAGATCAAGATCACAGGAAACGTAGATAAAACAACTAAGACAAAGCCAATCAAATTTAGAAATGTATGTTTATGAATAAGGTAAACTGCTTAGAGAAATCTGTCATCGAGTGATGGGGTGGCTCGAGAAGGGGGATTACACTTTTGTGTAGGGGCCAAACTAGAAGAGATGAGCCACATGTATGATTCATGTATCCATCATGTTCACGCTATTTCGCCAGATACCATCGAAGAAATAGAAAAGCCCCTAATCCCAATATTCTTGTTTCATTGGGGGGGTCTAATAATCCCAATATTCTTGTTTCATTGGGGGATCTAATTAAAACAAAAAATAGTGCATTGTCATTGTCTTTATTTTACTCTTTATGTCAGTGCAAAGTTGGATTATTGTCTGTCTACGTATAGATTGACAAAAAGCAGAAGCATTTTTTTAAGGGTTGAATTGAAATTTGAAAAAGTAATAATCTCACCCATAAAATGTATGATGACACCAGCATGGCAGCCTTCTGAATTCTTTCTTAAATTTTTAAAGAATAACATTTTGATGAGTGGATTCTTGTGATATTTCCATTTTTCCTTTTTTCACACAATTTTTTTTCCTTGAATGAATTATACAGCTCACTATATACAAGTGATTCCTATTGGCATATTAAACTCTGTTGAATGTATTCACTTTCCCTTTTTGAACATGCCTTTTGTACTGATCAAATAAAATTTCCAAGAATTAAAATATGAATGGGAAGAAGGGCAAGTTCTGTCTTCTGTGAGAAAGAACTATGATTTTGTTCTTTGTCGAGCCTTTTCAGAAGTATTTTTAGAAAATTCCAAGAATACAGCTTGTTTTATCGATGAATAATTTTCACTATAATGTCACATAAAGTTTAGGCTTGTGACAGGCGTGCATACCTTTACCAAACCCCTCCTTACAGCTATCTCTTTTTCCCACTCTCTCTCTCTCGATCCCCTCTCTCTATGACACTGTTCTCATTAGAAACATAAAGACTAGTTTACTGGAAGCTGGTTCAGGAAAGCAGTTTGGAAGATCGTTTTGCTAGCGTTCCCATTTGATCACCCGAAACTGGGGTTCAAAACCACTTCATGGCTGCTTCACGTAAAGCGATCTTGTTGCTATGGGTACGCTCTCAGTTTGGCGCAAAATTTGAAACCGCAGCGTAGGCATTCTCCACACCCGGTGCGAAGATCGCTTCTCGAAGAATGGTCGTGTCCTCACGTTAAAACCAGTTTCATGAGGCAAAGCGATCTTAAAAACTACATCGCAAGGTGGTTTTCTGAACTGGTTTGGAAGATTGCTTCCAAGACTGCTTCGACCCCTCTCATTACATGTTAAACTAGTTTCCAGTAAACTGGTTTTAGGACGGTAGTGAGAACAGTGTCTTATCTTTTATTATCTGTCTCTCCTCTCGGTTTCTCTATCTTTTGTGTTCCTTTCCCTTATCTCATTATCTGTCTCTCTTATCTTTTATTATCTGTCTCTCCTCTCTGTTTCTCTATCTTTCTGTGTTCCTTTCTCTTATCATTCATTATCTGTCTCTTTTATCTTTTATTATCTGTCTCTCCTCTCTGTTTCTCTATCTTTCTCTATCTTTCTGTCTTCCTTTCTCTTATCTCTCATTATCTGTCTCTCTTATCTTTTATTATCTGTCTCTCCTCTGTTTCTCTATCTTTCTCTCTGCGTTCCTTTCTCTTATCTCTCATTATCTGTCTCTCTTATCTTTTATTATCTGTCTCTCCTCTGTTTCTCTATCTTTCTCTCTGTGTTCCTTTCTCTCATCTCTCATTATCTCTTTCTCTTATCTTTTATTATCTGTCTTTCCTCTCTGTTTCTCTATCTTTCTCTCTCTGTTTCTTTGATCTCTCATAATCTGTCTCTCCTCTCTGTTCCTCTATCTTTCTGTGTTCCTTTCTCTTATCTCTCATTATCTGTCTCTCTTATCTTTTATTATCTGTCTCCTCTGTTTCTCTATCTTTATCTCTCTGTTTCTTTGATCTCTCATCATCTGTCTCTCCTCTCTGTTTCTCTATCTTTGTATGTTTCTTTCATCTCTCATTATTTGTCTCTCCTGTGTTTTCTCTCTCCATTTCTTTCTCCCATCTCTCATCTGTCTCTCCTCTCTATTTCTATGTTTCTTTCATCTCTCATTATCGGTATCTTCTCTCTGTTTCTCTCTCTTCCTCTTTCTGATCCTTCTCTCATCTCTTATTATCTGTCTCCTCTCTCTTTCTCCATCTGTCTATCTTTTCTTTCCCTTTCTAGACTTTGCTGAAACTTTCCCAGAGGATTTCTCTAAAAATAGATGCACCTTTGTTTCAAAACGGTGCATCTATTTCGACTTTTGCAAGTCGCATACACCTCACCCCTCCAAATGGATAGAGTTGATCAGGGTCCTATTACACTGCATGAAAACAGAGAAGGACCTAGATCATTGACTTTGACATAGAATTTAACTGCAAGGTTAAGTTTGAGCCATATGTTTCCATCACTTCTTACCCGATGTCGCTGAAAGAGTTCTGCCAGTTGTCATCATTATTTCTGTTTACCTTGAAAAGTAAACACACTTTGTGTGGGGATTAGAATTGTTTTGATTATGCTCAGATCACATGCCATGTATTGAAATCCTTTATTTTTAGAATACACATTTTGTTTTGTCTTTTCTCAATGATGAAAATGTCATAATTGATTTGTTTTCAAATTTTGTGGTGATTATGTGAAAGATATTGAAGGACAATTGATAGCCCTTAATTGATTAGTCATCTTATTTCAACATTTTATAGGAACTGTTGTAAGATCTCTTTTAATACAGAAGGGCGAAAACTGATATATCTGACCAGGGGATATTTTTACTTTTTTCGGGGGGGGGGGGGGGGGCAGTTTACTCTGTTTTCAAACCAACGGTAAATGTATTTTATAGGCAGTTATTTCTCTTTTTTTTCAAGCCTGTTTTTTTTACATTTCACTGGTAACCCATTGTTAGCCCTGTGTATTTCTAGACTGCTGTATTGGTCTACAGCTTTTATTTTTATTATACATGTAGATCATTGTTGATAAACAATGGAAATTAAAAATTTATGTCTCCTTTTTTGTAATCCATTTCAATCACATGCATCCATAAGATGTTCATGTATTTTAAAAATGCCTTTTTTACTTTTGCGACTGACAGATATACATGTACCTTACAAATCATTCAATTTTTACATCAGATCGCAATTACTTTTGAGAGAGTTTTGCTCAGAATTTTAGATCTGAAAAATCATTACCTTGGTTTACGAGACTGAAGATTTATGGATAATGTAATAATAAAGATAATTTACATAGTACTTACAACTACCAATTCACTTTAAAAAAATATGGTTGTCATTTGATAATAGACTTTCATTGGAGTGTCAATGCACAAGTGTACTTATTATTCTTAGCAGATTTTGGAAGATTATAGAGGATTTAGCAGTGTATAGTATTGATCACTGTAAGAAGGAAATAAGTTCAGAATTGTACAAATTCTGTTTGCCTTGTGTCACCCTCTTCTTACCTCATGACTCATTAACGAGTTATTTACTCCTGGTGGGTGTTTCATAAAGCTGTTCGTAAGTTAAGAGCGACTTTAAGAACGACTGGTGATCCTTTCTTGTGGTAAATGGTATTGAATTGGCGATTGTTTAGCGCGTATAAGGAGGGTTCACCAGTCGTTCTTAAAGTCACTCTTAACTTTAGAACAGCTTTATGAAACGCCCCCCTGGTCGGGGGGGGGGTGTATCACACAGATTTAAGTATGACTTAAGGGGTGTTGCAAGAAAATATTTGCAATCAAATCGCAAATATTCTGTTGCAATTTTACAATTGATTGATCAGTTTTAGCTATAGCAAATCAGATTAAACTCCTTGTTTCATGGAGCAGATTGGCAATCAATCGCAAATTTGCAATTAGTTGCACCGCACATGCTTGATTTTGGGAGCGAAAATAGACTTGCAATTCATCGCAAGTTTCTTGTAGTGCCCCATAAGAGTCGCACTTCAATGCCCAGTTGCGTGGGGTATAAAAGGCATAACCGCATTGGTCAGATCATGCAAAGAGGACGCCCACTAATGCGTATTGATCAATTAGATTGCGTGTTGCGTTTCAGATACGCGTCGGCATTTAAGTGCAATTTAAGTCATACTTGAATCTTTGTGAAACACCCCCCAGGTAATATAAAGCTTAGGGATTAAAAGTAGGCCGAATTTCTAAAATTGATTGCATCGATTATTGTGTATGATCAATTGTAAAAATCATCCCCATGATCATTTGCTAAGCTTTAGAATATTTCACAGGGCACTGGATGAGTTAAATTGTATTACTGGTTACTCTTTGTTCCATCTATGGAAAGATTTTTTTTAGAACTTCCCTTTGCTTTGCATTTAAAACAATGATGAAAAGTTGAGAATTCGCTGTAAACTTTGAACAGATTTAACCAGATTTGAATTCATTTTGAAAACTTGAAATAAAATCTCTGTAAAGTCCTGAAGATGAGACAAAAGCTTGCACCCTGAGTACCCTCTCACCTGATCATCATGATCATGATCATGATGATGATGATCATCATGATCATCATGATCATCATCATCATCATCATCATCATCATCATCATCATCATCATCATCATCATCATCATCACCATCATCATCACCATCACCATCATCATCTTTGTCTCAACTTTGCCTCTCTGCATCCAAGGTTGGGTCTCTCTCACCCCCCCCCCCCTTTCTGTATTTGTGTTTACATGTACTTCCATTTGAGTCATAGCATGTAATCCACTACGTTATGAATGGTGAAGTTGTAAGAACGCTAATGACTAGGAGTGGCCACCTACACACGATCACATCTAATCTCCAGGTAACCAACTAACAGACCATAGATAAACTCACCTACCCCATACTTGACCTTAAACCCTTTCGTTGCCAGAACAAGATGCACCATGCATTGAGTCAATGGCATTCTTGGTTTGCAGTACGAAGAGGGTTAAAATGTCCTCAGTGGCATTTTTCAGGTATGACTTGTCACTGTGCAGTGTTCAAACAAAATTACCTGGAGAAACACAATAAATGGAACCTGTTTGGAGCCAGAAGGTCTTATGTTCCCACAACATCTACTTTAAGATGTCAAAAGGGAAGAATCACAATAAATGGTACCTGTTGGAGCCAGAAGGTCTTATGTCATAGAATGCCTCCTTTAATATGCCAAAAGGGGAGAGTCACAATAAGTAGTACGCCAGAAGATCTTATGTCATAGAAGTACATATATGCTCTTTATACACCAAAAGGGTACTATCAGTGGAACAATTCATTGGAGTTTTTAACCGGTTGGCTCCTGACACATGTAATTCCAAAATGTTTTGTACTGTACAGGGACCACCCAATTTAATTTCAGTAGGTCACAAGTATAAAGATTGTTTTGGCAGAAGACTGATAATGCATGTTTAGCTTTGAGTACATCTAGATCTAATGCTCCAAATATGAAAAGCCAGATGAAATGATTACATGCAAAGATGACATCAAAGGCAATTTGGCAAATTTCATGTATCATTTTTGCACGATGAAATACATATACCAAACACTAAGATGGAACTTTTTCAAAGGGTTTGTTTTCAAGTACTTTCAGAGAATAAGAGGAGCGTTGTGGCCCAGTGGATTAGTCTCAGACTTTGAAACATAGGGTTGTGGGTTCGAATCCCAGCCATGGCGTAATTTCCTTCTGCAAGAAATTTATCCATATTGTGCTGCACTCGACCCAGGTGAGGTGAATGAGTACCCGGTAGGATTTATTCCTTGAACGCTTTAGTGCCTATTGATATGGCGGCTCAGCTACAGCTGGGGTAATAATATGATACCAAGTATCAAAGCATAGTTGAGTATATATGCACATACATGTAGTAAAGTTCTGTGCTATGTAAATGGACATATGTATCATTGTCATTATTATTATAAGTTTAAATGGATATAGCAAATCTGGAGAAATTAATTGAGTAAATTTTTTATCTTTGTTTACTAGTGAAAAGGTAGGCCTATCGTAATAGATTAGCAGTCAAGGGTATAATTATTGAAGCAAGAATACGTAGATTTTGATGTTTGTGTGTATGACATCTTCAAAATAAGTCTGACTGATTGCCACTAAGACACCGTTCTCATTATGCTTTCTGAAACTAGTTTACTGGAAATCGAGTCAGGAAACCAGTTTGGAAGATCGCCTTGCTAGTGTTCCCATTTGCTCACCCGAAAGTAGTTTTCAAAAATCACTTCACGAATAGCGATCTTGTTGCTATGGAAACGCTTTCAGTGGGGTGACACGTTTCGCACAAAATTCGAAACTGCAGTGTAGGCATTCTACACCTGTCGTGTGGAGTAGCGTGCTCAAAATGTGCGAAGATCGCTTCCTGAAGACCGGTTGTGTCCTCACTTACGCTAAAACCAGTTTAACGAGGCAAAGCGATCTTGAAAACTACATCACCAGGTGGTTTTATGAATCGGTTTGGAAGATCGCTCCCAAGAGCGCTTCGACCGTTCTCATTACATGTTAAGCTAGTTTCCAGTACCGGTAAACTAGTTTTAGGAAGGTAGTGAGAACGGTGTCTAAACGCTTTTCACTGTAGCAATACAGTCTTTGGATACAAAGGATCTAGCATATCCACCAAAGTGTTGGTGTTAATGCATATGATATGAATTTCATGGCTTCGTTTTAACACCATACAGACAAAGATAGCATGCACGGTAATGAAGATCAGGCTGTTTATAGGTACTTGGGGAGGGGGAAAAATACTTCAGAGGTACTGTTTGTGTGTAACATGGATTTTGACGTTCTTTTGTACAGGTGTCTGCATAGAATTTTTAGCATTCCAGCCTGGGTTTTTGTAAGTAAGTCGTTGCCCCGTAGTATCACTCACTCGAAGTTGAATAATCTTGTAGAATGGAGGATGCTCGACTTGCGAGCCTAAACTTTCAAGCACAACTCTTAAGGCTTCACCTGCAACCAAAAATAGAATAAGAGAAAGGGAGAAGAGTTTGTTCTGAAGCAAGGTCATCCAAGATGTGATGCCTTTAAAGAATCCCCAACAATTACTAGATTACAGAATGGATTAGTGTCCATTTTGCATGCTGGCTGAGCCTGTAGCATATAATCAAAGTGATGTTTTTACCTTGGAAGATTGTTCGGAGAGGAATCGAAAAATGAAAAATGAGGCCAAATTTGTGGTCTTGCGTTGAGGATAACACTGCAAGTGCAATTCAGATGAGCATTTGAAAGTTGTTATCATGAGGCGTTGCATAATCTAAAGTGGCATATTTTGTATCTTCTTTAGCTTGTGATATAATGCATATTTTGCAACATTTGAAATTAATTACAAAGGCCTGGAAGCCCCTCCAGCGCTAAGCTCCAAAGTGTCGTCGGTCCTGTCAATCTGGAAATTGTGATTTTTTAAGTCTCGTGTTATGACAGCTAAAACCAATCCACAACAGCTTAAAGGCAACTTAACCTTTCTAAGAGCTGTAAAGTGGCCGGCCCACCCCCCGAATAAGAGGCACTTGCTACCACCAGAAATTCCACTTTAGTTCCTCTTTATTGTACCACTTGGAGTTTGCGTCAAATTAACCGCAAAGTGGATATTTGCACCTCTCCTTCATGCAACTCTTGCTCACCTGTGCCTACTAGTAATCCCTCCCTCTCCAAACCCATTGGCATGGTGTATGACGTATCGCAAAGGTGCATCATTTATCGCATTTAAAAGAATAAAAACTTAATCCTGACCAAAAGTATGTGAGAACAATCTATCTTTTACCTTAATTTCCAGTATTAGAAACCCTTGATTGGCAGTAACCACATCCCCTTTTTAATAATGGTACTATAATTATTTTTTCTACCAGCCTGTCCATGTGTAAGTACATTGAGGACGTTGTTATCCCTACCTTGTATAAGAAAGAGAAGGTATTTCAAGAGGGGAGTTGGGAGAAAGTGAGCGCAGTCTTGCTCTGGAGCTTGGTAGGTGAATCCACACCTGCCTGATAAGAGAAAATCTTGTAAAATTGAGATCTCACTTTGGCCTCAATATTTGATGACTTATGCAACACATTCAAATCCCAGAAAAATGGTGATTTAAATGAATAGAAAAAAAATCAAACTAGTATAATGCTGAAAATTTCATCAAAATCGGATGTAAAATAATGTAAAAGGGGGTTTGTCAAGGCGTCTTCACGGCAGCGTCAAGCCGACCTTTCTGCTATGTGTAAACAAACTTTCGTAATATTTTTGGAGGCGGCTTGACGCCAGCATGAGGCCGACTTGATTAAACCAGCCCATGTGTAAATAGGGTCATTGTCTCTCACCAGAATTTTTGGAACCAAATATTGTATTTATTTTCTTATTAAAAATATTTCACAAACCCCTCGTCATCATAATACAGGTACATGAATTTCTGTTTAAAAGTACATGATATGTTGAATAAAACTTTCTGTATTTTTCTCTGTTGAAATGCGTTATGTAGTAGCTAGTTACCGTAGTTACAAAGTTTTGCTTAATTTTCACAAAGCAGTTATATGGACAACTCAGTGATGTGCAAATGAGACAGTCGATGATGTCACTCACTCACTCTTTCTTTTGTTATTTATTGTTTGAATTATACAATATTTCAGTTTTTTACAGATTTAGAATAAGGGCCAACTTGACTGAAACATGTAGTATTAAAATGATGTTAATTCTACATGTTCAGGGAGGAATTGATATTTGTTTCACTTGACAATGAGGAGAAAATTAGAATATTTCATATAATAAAATACAAAAGAAGTAGTGAGTAGATGACATCATCAGTCTCCTCATTTGCATACCGACCAGGATGTGCCCTGGAAAGTAGTTTTTTAGTAAATTGTCTGTAAAGTTTTTCTATTGATCTTGCACATTTAAGGTCGAGAAATCGTTTTCAAACTTAAATGAATGAATAAAGGGATGAAATGAAATATGCATAGTAAATTTGGTCTGAAATAAGTTGATATTTTTGATGTGTGCGCCCTTCTGCTACTCGTGCGACGACTTACACAGTAAAAAAAATTGCACATTGTTTAATAAGCATGTCACTCTAGCAACAAGTTGTTAAAACTTTTTTGTAATTGTTTAAACTTTTTAAACAACTTGTTTAAAAAGTTTAAACAGTTGTTTAAAAAGTTTAAACAGTAGTTGTATTAAGAGTGACGGGCTTAAACAACGTGCTTAAAATTTTAAACAGCATTTTACAGTGTATATTCCTGCATGCATAGGAAAGGATGCACATTCTTTATTCCTCACACACAAAAAAAGGTCTTGTAATATATATACTTATGTAGATACCAAATTTTTTGTTGTTGGAATATTCCTTTTGGGGTATTACAAGTACTTGGTATTGACACTGACAAATTAGCCAGTATTTTCTGATGGGGTAGGATGCCGGATTAGGAAGTACCGGGTAATTTTTGTGATCAGGTGGGTCTGAAATCATCTTTGTGATGAGTCGTTCATCCCGAAAACAATCTTGAAAAGGGACAACAAGAAGAGGATATATTTTTGCCTAGAGCTGCATTCCAACTATCTCCTTAGCCTTTGTTAGGGAAAATGTTATGGTAGTAGCGAGTGAAAGATTGGCACAGGTTACGTACATGCTAAGATTTCAGGCAGAAAGGGATGAGTGAATAGAGGAAAAGAAGATTGTAGAGAAAGTTGAATTCATATTTTTAATGAAAGAAAAAAGCTTTGGAAAAATGTCTGTATTTGTTTGTTTGTTTTATTAGTATGCAGAAATAAGGAGATTGAGAGTGAAAAAGAGAGGGGATGGTATGTTATAGATTATAGGCGAAGACAGGCATAAAGAAAGAATTGATTTTAAGAATGAAATTGGAAGAAGAGAATGAAGATTCCATGGAAATGAGAAAAGAACAGAGTAATGATTCAAAGAAATACTTTAGTCTCATACATTTACATTGTATACACACATGTGTTGACATTTTTCCATTGGTTAGGCAGCAAAACCAAAATTTCATGAGAGAATTTTTTTTTTGAATTTGACAGTGTTTTGCTCAGTTTGATAGCTCTTTATGTACCAATATCATAATCACTTGACCTTAAGTAAGCATTGCTTTGGGATTATCCAAACTTAGTGATTTTCACAAAATATGAGGTCGGTTCAATCCAAGAAAGTCGTTATCTATAGTACCTTGTAGAATCCTCTTTCATTAAATGGATGATGGAGATTGTATTTAGGAGAACAGCTTGGTGATATACATTTTGATAACCGGTGATGCTGGAGGAAAGGTTTTTGAGAAGAGGGCAAGTCCCGTAACACAAAGGTTAGCGATTGATCATATACTTGATTTTTTATAATTGATTGTACATTGTAATCAATGCAATTGATCATATATGTATTCTTCTACGATGATTGCAGGGCTTTGTGTTACAGACCCCTGGTGTCCTGAAGGGTCCTTGACCAAAATGAAGTAGATGAGGAAACAATAGAGAAGCGGTGCAGAGCAAGACAAGAACACAAAAATATATGTCTGGGAACAACTTGGTATCGTCGGGTGTCAATCAAACGGAATGACATGTTCCTCAGCATGGGATTATTGGCAGGTTTTCATCTCCTAGTCCATCAACGTTGTGATTTCAGGAACTTATTTGTGATTTTCATGGAATCTTTCACTTTTATGAATCGTTGATGATGACATTTGTAAACTACAAATGTTAGTACAGTGCTGTGCGAATGCCGGCCATTGTTTTGCAACGTGGAACATTAGAGAATGACATCCACAACTTGCAAATGATGAAATTATTGAGCAAAGACGTAGAGACCAATTCGGTTTGGGTGCTGTTATTAATGGTAATTTCTAAATGGGGAGGGGTGTTTAAATATACCTCACAAAAGATAATTCATACACTTGACATAAATAGCAATGCTCCTGACTCATTGCTTATCCCTTTGAAAGTGATTGTGATCTTCTTTGGACCCCCCCCCAGTTATCGCCACCATTTGTCACTGTGCTCTAAAGTCGGACTCACCTATATGGTTTAACTATTGTTTTTAGAGGGTATAGTATGTCTGTGCTGATAATGAATGAAAATATGATAGTCCAAGTATACTCTTGTAGGAAATCAAAGACAATCTGAAACATAAGTGAAGTTGAAAGAGAATTGTCAAAGAAGTGACAAGATGTTCAGGGTCAACAACGTGAAACTTAGCAATTGATCGTGGCGTTGATTTCTATGATTCATTATGAATAAAAACACATTCAAATCCAAATCGTAATGATGTCATCATCGGCTTCGACTTTAAGCCGATTTGGACTTTACTCCGACCACAGGGCTTGCCGCAAAGTTAAAATATGATTTTAGTATCCCTTACATAATGCCAAACTTTAAATAAAATAATCTTACTTCTTGGAACTTTCATGTTTAATGCAAAATGTGATTTCTTGAAAAATTGAGTCGCATCGGATCGCATAGTGTGAGACGGGCTTAAGGTATATGTAGTGGGGCCCTTGCAAGACGACTCAATTAATCCCTCAAGTTGACCCTTTAGATGTTACCATGGCTTGTCATGGGGTAGGAGATGGTCAGCTACAAATGGTTAGTCCCTAGAACCCAGTAGAAGTTTAGGATGAATAGATCGTCCGTAATACCTGTGTATTGGCAATTCAGAGATATAAATTGATTTGACTTTTATGTCACCGATACCGTGACACTTATCAGGGGCCGGGAATTTCTGTCAAGGTGTATTATACACAGCAGAAGGGGCATGGTATAGTTCTTTTGAGGAACTTTTACCAGATAAAAGTACAGCTAACTTCTCTCCTTTAGAATTGCAGCGATTTGTGCAGAAAAAGACACCCCTCCATTAAAATGATCAAAACACAATTCTTGCTTTATCTCCGTCTCCTCCCCATCACATTTAATGGTGGATTAGCAGAACTTTGTCTCATTTGCTCCGTCTCCGTAATTGCATTTATGGTTAAACCCATTAAGCGGGTGCTTCAATATGGGGGCAGAAAGCCTCTAAGTTCTGGCCTGCATTTCCCAAACTTCCTCCATCAATTGCTAATTCAATGGTTTTGGCAACAATTACAGTTTAAAATTCTAAGGAGAATGGTGTTAAATACCCCCTACTGAATATAACTTACAGAATTTGGGTCAGCATTATTGGGGGAAAAGGTCTATGTCTTGAAATCATTATGGCTCAATTCTACAAACAACTTAAAAAAGACTGGGAGTTTTTTATCTGTAAAAAGAAATAAAAGGTCCCATAGACACCGTTCTCACAACATTCCTAAAACTAGTTTACTGGAAACTAGTTGAATGTGAAGTGAGAACGGTCGAAGCGATCTTCCAAACCGGTTCAGAAAACCACCTCGCGATGTAGTTTCAAGATCGCTTTGCCTTGTTAAACTGGTTTTAGCATAAGTGAGGACACAACTGTTCTTCGGGAAGCGATCTTCGCACATTTTGAATGCGCTACTCCACGCGACAGGTGTAGAATGCCTATGCTGCAGTTTTGAATTTGGCGCGAAACGTGTCACCCCACTGAGAGCATTTTCATAGCAACAAGATCGCTTTCCATGAAGTGATTTTGATAACCACTTTCGTGTGATCAAGTGAGAACGCTAGCAAAGCGATATTCCAAACTGGTTTCCTGAATCGGTTTCCAGTAAACTAGTTTTAGAAAGTGTAATGAGAACGGCCTCCTACTTATCCCGTTTTTGGGGTCTTGTCTCTCAGAAACTCACAGTCCAAGACCTGGGGTGACAATAAGACCCTGAATAGGGCCCAGACTATAAATTGAATTAATCTTACAAAGCCAGGCAATGCACGATCTTGTCGGGCATTTGCACAATAGAAAATTTATGCAAAATTGTTAAAGAAACATAAAAACTGTTGAAATGCATCGATCAAATGACACTCTGATTCAGTTCCTACAACAGGAGTAGTTGGCCTATCACGTAGTCTCTGCAAACTGTACTGCATTTGGCAGTTTGATTCTTACATTTTGTACGTAAAAATATAGCTATGAAACACTCTTTTTCGAATAATGAAGCTTTTCTGCAAATTTGTAAGGAGATCTCTGTATACCTACCTATACCCTGAGAGGAACTCCAAGTTATTGCTGTATCAGATTAGTTCCTTCTCTAAATATCGTGCATGGATGGTATTATTTTGTGGCACTGCATTTAGCAGAAGCTGGAGTCTCCTAGACTTTGATTCCAAATTTCTTAATCACTTTTTTAAAATATATTTCTGATGACATATCACTTTTTTAAAATATATTTCTGATGACATATCACTTTTTTAAAATATATTTCTGATGACATATCACTTTTTTTCTATATATTTCTGATGATGAGCCAACATATCTCTTCTTTAGTAAGAGTCCTTTCTCATCTAGTAAATATTTAAGGACGTTCCACAGTTAAAGTGAAATCCATGTCATTTTCACCAAACTTTGCACATAGATACTTTAGAACCTTAATATTCGAAATATGCAAAAATTAACATAGGTCCATGTGCTTGATTTTTTGCTATAGTGCTTCAAAGTTCACCCAAATTGATGTTCTTAAAAATTGCGCATTCAAAAGAATTTGGCATTTTTAGACCGCCCAAGATTACTACAATGAGTTTAAACCTCTATTACTCAGTCAAAATACATGAAAAAGTCATCAAATTTCGCAAGAGAGTTAATAATTGTATCGTTAGAATGGAGAATCTATTTATAGTGCTATTTGTTTGCAATTTTAAGTTTAACAGCTCTGTCAGTTCTTAAAAAAGGCGTAAACGATAACAAAATCCCAATCTGAAAAATGTAAAATTTCAGTAACAAACTACAAACGTACAATAAATGCTGCTCTTTATTCAAAATCCATGTCATTTTCACCAAAATTTGCAGAGTTGTAGAGGAAGGTATACCTAAGAGGTACAAACATTGAAAAATAGGGGTTCATGTGCTTGTTTTTAAACTATCAGCATTTTTATTAGAGCAAATGTGCTTTTTAAAACACCAAAAATGCGCCGAATGCTTTTGTATCTATGTGAAGAAAAAATCAAAATCACTCTACCATTTATTCAAACTCGGGGTAATATCCGTGATTCTTGGCAGCAATGCAGAGTAAAGTATTTTGAAATTGTAGAATTTTTTTTTGAATGGTCCATGGAATAATTCAATTTTTTAGCTTCATGAAATAACGCATCGGATCTGCAGTTAAAGTGCAGAAGATGAGAAAAATCAGCTCATACCCGCAGCTAATTAATCACTTGTTCATCCATTGTGACGTCAGCGCGCAGAGTGTAAACTATGCGCAGATCATAATGCGCACAAACATAACTGTGGAACGTCCTTAAGATGGAGTTTTAATAGAGAAAAAAATCATACGTGGAGCTCAAATCCTAATCTTGTTTTGTGCTATACTGTATATTTCAGTCGTCTGAATGGGGTATGTCTTTCCATGGGGAGATGGGTGTTTAGCCCCCTACTCATAGGGCTTCTCAGGACCTTGCAGGGGATCGGAGCCCGTCCTGTTTTTCCTACTCCACGCAAAGTTGTCTACCCAGGGTCTGGAAGGCACAGACGGTTTGCCACATCGATGGCGTCCCGGGGAATCCCTCTAACTGGTGATGCTTCTTACAACTCCGTAAAGTGCATCTTATTCTCATCGACTGGCATCGTAAAGCTAGAAGTCTATTGCCTGGCCCTATCAAACACCACATCATTCATGTTTAAAGTAGGGTAGGGTGGGAGGGGGAAAGCAAGGTGGGAAAGGCTGTATACAACATGGCATTTAATTCCTGGCATGTAAGTCCATCAAATCCCATTTAGTATCTGTTCTATTTGTTTTGAGTGTTTCAAATATCCCATAAACCCAACAAATATGCAGGCTTCCTGCACAAAGTACAGTATATCACCCCCTCCCAATAGGAAAAAAAAGTGGAGAGAAAGAGCAACAACAACGAGGGTTTCACGTTGTTCTCTTGTCTTGTACGCTTTGTTGTAGCCATTTTGACAAGACCATTTAGTCCGTCATTTGTTGAGAATTGCCAAGAGGCTGCTCAGTGCGGAAGTAATTCATTTCATTAGCTTAAAAGCTTTGTTAAAAGACATTGAATAGGTTTACATTGTGCATCATGTTAGAGTAACAATTTGGAATAAATACCCAGTGTTGAAAAACAAGCAACAACAAAAAATGCCCGTACACCAAGCCCACACGTTCATCAACCGTAGGTCTCATCTACAACAGTCTTCACAAGTCATACTTGAAAATAAGTTTCATAATGCATTATTTTTGTTGCTATGACAGTTAACCTTCAATATTTCTAGGGGGTGGGGAGGGGGGGGGGTTGTTTAATTCACCCATGCCAGGCAAGTCCCTAGCCTATGCAGACCTCATTCTCTTCCAGCCAAGTTGGGGGGGGGGGTGAGTTTGGCGGGCTCCATTTTCATTTGATCTCACATATTGTGTGTCTGTAGTGGTATCGTTCTCCCGAAGCCATCCATCCCTGGCCATTGCTTGGCCTTTTCCTGTCGCTTCTGATAATTCCATGTAGACAAAGTATCTATCAGAACATGACAAGATAAAGATCCCAAGATTATCTGGGCGTGTGCAGGAATGTATACCCTGGATATCTTCAAGAAATGGTACCGTTGCCTGACTTCTTTTTACTAACCCATTCAATGCCGACATTTGCCTCGCACTTAGCCCATTGACGAGGAATATCAGTCACAATGCCATATTCAGTATGCAAGAGGTTAACTTTTGCACATGTTCAAGTTTAAACCACACAACAAAGCCACTTAAATATCAAATGTTTGAAGATGTGGTCCTTAGTTTCTAACATAGTCTTGTTGCCCACTTTAAGATTTGTAATGTTTTTATTGTTCTATTCAAATTTTTATTTTATTTCTTCACTAATTTTGCTTGATACAATTTTGAATTATTCGTTTAAGGTTGAAGGAAGTGCTACAAAGACATTGGATAGCATCTCCTTTAGTCCTTAAAGGTCAAGTCCACCCCAGAAAAATGTTGATTTGAAACAATAGAGAAAAATCCAACAAGCATAACGCTGAAAATTTCATCAAAATCGGATGTAAAATAAGAAAGTTATGGCATTTTAAAGTTTCGCTTATTTTTCATAGTTATATGAACAAGTCAGCAACATGCAAATGAGAGAGTCGATGATGTCCCTCACTCACTGTTTCTATTGTTTTTTATTGTTTGAATTACACAATATTTCAATTTTTACAAATTTGACAATAGGGATCAACTTGATTGAATCATAAAATGTTAAAACAATAGTAATTCCACATGTTCAGAGAGGAACAAAACTTTCTTTCACATGACAAAAAGGGGAAAATTAGAATAATTCATATTTTATTCAATAAAATACAAAAGAAATAGTGAGTGGATGACATCATCAGTTCCCTCATTTGCATACAGACCAGGATGTGCATATAACAATTTTGTGAAATTAAACGAAATTTAAAAATGTCATAACTTTCTTATTTTACATCCGATTTTGATGAAATTTTCAGCGTTGTGCTTGTTGGATTTTTCTCTTTTTATTCAAAACAACTTTTTGTTGGGGTGGACTTGTCCTTTAACTGCCCACACAGACCTTGGTTCTTTACCCAGAATGCTACATTTCTTTTCTATCATGTAGTCTTAATGTTATATTTTTAATATACCCATTAAAATGAAAATTAATTTGTTGATTTAATCTTAACAGCATTCGTGCCACAAATGTTGCCAAGGAAAAGAAAGGATCATTGAATTCCCGGTACCTTCCAAATTTCCAATCCCTATCTGGATAGAGGGTGGTTCAATGCACAAGCTTGAGTGAGAGCATTAAGGCTTCAAACGAATTCATTTACAATACATATGTATTTTATTAAAATAATAAAATAATATAGGATGTGTATAGCTCATGTATCCACCTTGCTAGTTGCTCAAGGTGCTCCTATATTACCCCGGCTAAGCTAGTCTACCAATTCTGGTGCGCACAGCGTTTTGAGGAATTACTTCCTGCCGGTACCCATTTACCTCACCTGGGTTGAGTGCAGCACAATGTGGGTAAATTTCTTGCTGAAGGAAAACACGCCATTGCTTGGAATCGAGCCCACGTCCTTCATATTGAAAGACGAGAGTCTCAACCACTAGACCACAATGCCCCCATTGATTAAGTCTACTGCAGGCATATGGACAGGAGCAAGAACAATGCACAGTATTGGAGTCTTATCAGAGGACGCCTTATTTGAGACCGACCACCTTGAAGAGACAGTTTAATTCTTGAAGCAAACTGCAAGATGCAGCGTGTGCTGCATCTGAGGATGGAGATTCGGTTGTTTGGGAAGACTTTCATCATTCCAATGAGCTCTTTCATGTGCTGGGAGTAACATAATGACATGTTTTGGTCCAGACAATCCGCTTTTTGATAACATTAGTCACACTTATCCAAAGATCAGAGCAAACCAATACAATGATTCTCACCTTCTTATGGCTCTCATTTTCCTAAGATCCATCGCAATCCTAATCTTGATGTCAATATTGTGTTCTGGTGAAACCTTACATAATTAGAACATGCGGATAATATGCCAGGAATTGCAAGTACATTGAACGGAATCTTTGGTTCTATGGTACTAAAGAATGTTTTGAAAGTTCTCAATTTTTCCTAGATGTTCTTTGGTATGATGTGTCTCCCATGTCAAAATTATTTTCTTTTAGTATATCCTACTTTCATCTTATTACATACTTTACCTTTATTCAATTTTACCTAGATTTAGGCATGAATTTGTGAAAATTTCATTATAGTGGTAAGGTCTTAGACTAGATAGAGTCAATTGTTGAGGTGAGGAAATCAGAGAGACCTGGGTAAAAAACTGACCTGGGAATGTTGTAAATGACAGTGTACCCATTGTGTCTCTTGACTCCACTCTCTCATGTCTGTTTTATATCTAGGCCTATATGACTCTCCAAATGGGGAAGGGGAGGGGGTACTCAACCATTTTGCTCCACGCAAGCATAGCCACAGGTTTGTGAAAGAGATATTGTCATTGGTGAAAACAATACCCTAATAATAGTTTCGGTCTACATTTTACCCCCTCAACAAGTGAAGACCCTATAAATCATGTCTCCAAGAAAGAATTTCATCCCGACCTAAGTGAATTTTCATGTGGAATTGCACGATACATCCGCTATAACACGTTTTTACATTGTAGGCCTACACCATCCACCCCACAAGAGTGTTAGGATATTGTACATGCACTTCCATCATGTCCATACCGCATACATGCAGTATTAGGCTATATTGGAATAGTTACCAATGCTCTTGGAGAATCCACCGGAACCTAAGAGAGTTTTTTTTTAATGATTTACTGAGCATATGATATAGAGGGGACTTTCAGCATGTAGGGTGCAAGGATATTCTGCCTAGTGTACAACACATACAAAGTGATCACCCAGTTGTTTTTTAAAGCTCCCTATCAAAGTCTGGCAACAGTCATTGCTATTAAACCTGTACACAGGATGAGTTTGCAGAATGAAGGCAGAGTACAAACACAAACCAGAAACCAACCTATTTTTTTCTCCAACACCAACACAACTTTTGACCCTCTCAATGTACCCCTAATACCCCTTTCATATTGCGCCTTTCACCGGCGAACTTCACCGGCGAAGTTCGCCAGCGAAGGGGAAAGTGTCCAGTATGAAAGGTACACAGGAGAACTTCACCTGTGAAGTTCGCCGGTGAACTTCTCCACCTCTAGAGGTGGAGAACTTCGCCGGCGAAACTGTTTCACCGGCGAAGTTCGCCGGTGAAAAGGCCAGTATGAAAGCAAACCGGAGAACTTCTCCTCTTTAATGACGTCAGAGGTCAATTTTTTTTCTCTCCCGAAGTCCCCTGCACCGAGATTCCGCGCGCGATAGTTGCAAGCTCAGCTGAATGCTATGGCCAAGTAGATACCCTCGAACATTTTTTTTTTTAAACTAACAATATTTATTAAAAAGCACTTTTTACATGTATAAAATGCGCTAAGATATAAAAACAAGGTGATATTGTTTGTTTTTATCGTAATACTTCCAAAATATGTTGTAATTAATTTTTTTTATACCTTTTTGTAATAGGTAAGAAGTAATGTTTACAAT
Source organism: Lytechinus pictus (assembly GCF_037042905.1). NCBI lineage: Eukaryota > Metazoa > Echinodermata > Echinoidea > Temnopleuroida > Toxopneustidae > Lytechinus > Lytechinus pictus. The sequence continues at coordinate 42,151,120 of NC_087249.1, forward strand.
TTTCTTTCGTTTGTTCTGCAATCGCCCGTTGACTTTCGCCGGGAAGAAATGTCAGTGCGAAAGGGTACATTTTTTTCTTCGCCGGGGAAGTGAGGAATGCGAGGCGGAGAAGTTCGCCGGTGAAAAATGAAGAGGGCAGTATGAAAGGGGTATAATACAGAATCTGCCAATCTTCCAGGCTCTGTCAAAGCAATCTGTGCTGAAATCGACCCCTTGGTGAAATATCAAATGACCAGGCCTTGACTAGTAGAATAACTGGACACCATTCAAGTGTAATTGAGCATGGTTAAAGTGTGACCATGACTGGAGTGACTCATGACTGACCACTTCTTGGAACCATCAAACCTTTTAGCAGGCTTTTGCTCAGAGGGCCTCCACTGGTGGTGTGTTCCAGATTTCAGAGTTGCATGCTATGGGGTAATCATGGTGAACCTAAGGACAGGATAGGAAATAATCTTTATTTTTAGGTTCTTTTTTGTTGTTGCCACATTTAGGGTAATTGCTGGATTCTGGGCATTTCATTTGAATGGCTACTTATTTTGTTCAAAGAGCGATTATGCTCGAAAAGCATATGCAGAATATTGATTTTCTAATTGTTCTTAAATGTTACTTGTGGAAGATCTTGGGACACCTTATGAAAAGATGGTCGCCCCAAAGCACATTCCATTTTGCCAATTTTAGGGGCAATTTTGGCTGTCATGCAGATGAAAATGACTGGTCCCCTTAAGTATTTTGTATGCTTAAAGGTACATTCGTAACTAAATGTCTTATTGAGGAAAAAATCTCCTTGTTTTGCTCAAATGCTAGTATCTTCCAAGCTTTATCTGCACTGAAAAAAAAATCTATATCAAAAATATTATTGGTACATGCTGAGACTAGCAAACCCCTTGAGGCTCGGAGTGTAGATGAGAGTGACACTCAACAGACATAAAATGTACTTCTTACAACCCCTTGGGGGAATTGTAGAGACAAATTGTTTTGTAATGGATCAGTCCGACCAAAAGAGCGCTTCCAGGTCAGGCTAGCGACTGAAAGCAGTAGTCTTGGGGGAGCATCTCACGAACCAAATAGTGATTTTTTTTCACTGACTATCTGTTATAAGCTAGTGAAATCCTTACTCCTGATTGGCGCAGATCAAATTAGATAAAAATATTTTTTTAATACTTGTTTCATGAAATACTCCCAGATCTGCATCTCAAACTAAAAAGTTCAAATAGAATGCAGGACCGGCCATGACATCTTTTCCTTTAGCAAGAAATGTATCCACATTGTGCTGCACTCGACCCATGTTAGGTGGAAGGTGTCCTGGAAGTATTCTAGTCTGCTGTGCAAAACCTTCACTTGAGTTAAGGGTCTAAATGTTCAGCCTACAACGACATGTGTGCTGAAGGCCCTCTCGCTCAAGATCAAAACAGCAAGTTTTCTATGTGCTAGTCTTTGCGTGGAGACCCACTTGTTGATCAGAGTTTCAATCAGGGTTTGTGCCAGCAGACTATATTGATTCCTTTAATGTATTGAACACTGGCAGTTGCAGCTTGAGATATTCAAAGCTAGGGTAACAATAATAGTTTTCCGTGGAACAGGTTATTTCTAGCTAGATGGCGATGTATAATTAGCTATTATTATTATGTAACACAGAGTAAAAGGCTGGGATTTTGCCATGCCAGGTGTATGCTGCTGATGCAGCCCCATTGATCTTTTTTAGTGGAAAATGGTACTTTTTCGATGTAAGTAAATCTCCTTTATAGTGGACTTCAGGCACAAAATTGGTGAAAGTACATGCAGATAGCATGAAGGGTAAAATTTTAGAAATCATCCTGGTCTTAAAAGCAAAGCCATTATGGTGAGCTCTTTTCTTGTTGGCAATCATCTACAGTCTAGTAATCAGACTAGCAATTTTTAACCCCAAAGGGGACTTGCCCTGAAGCACCCAGGGTGGAAACAAATCTGTGTCCTCATCTAAGGACACCAATACACAGACAGGCACATACCTCAACTTTACACCATCAGAAAATGTAGGGGGTCCAACAAATATTTATATCTCGTTTCATTTCAAGCAGTGTATGATGAGGAAATTATTACTCATCCTGTGTAGTTCCACAGGGATGGTATGTGTAGCCGGAGGCAGCAGGCATTTCGCTCTCACCACCAGCCAGTCATTACCATAGGGAAGTAGTGGGATGGGGAATGCTTTGAGGAGCAGCAAAACAGGTCTGCTGCTGTGGGATGGGATCGGTCCATGGTTTTGGCGAGTGGAAGTGGAAGAAGGAGCAGCGAACTTCTGGGACAAAGATTTATCGGGTATCTGTGTATCTTCTGACTCTCGAGTCGAAAAAGGATGACCATAAATAAAATTGCTCTTGGAAGAGAACTAACTGCGAAAGGTTCAAATGGCATCTCATGATGTCTGGGAATTTTCTAAAAATATGTTGCGCTTTAAATCATAAATGTTCCCTAGAACAATGACCCTCTTTTTATGTTGCTGCAATAATGAAGGTGTTAAAGGTTGCTTTAGGAGAAGGTCAATGTTCAGATACAGTAAATAATTTACCGGTATATTCTTTTTTCAGCCTATTCCAAACTGAATTATATTCATTGGCCATCGAGAATGCAGTCATTATATGAGGTTTAAGTATGTACATGCGTAGGTAGTAAACTGATTTGGTAATACTTTGTGTTTAATTTCATTCAGGTTAAATTTTTTATTTCTGAATAATATTGTGATAGTGCACAGATACGGTAAGCATTCGGATGGAAGCAAAATAAATTTGTCGCTCTTTTGTAAAAAACCTACAGTCTTGAGAGAAGCCAACACACCTGTGTATTCTCAAGCATTCTAAATTTAGGAAGAAGCCGATAAGTGAACTTTACTTATTTATGACATCACAGAACATAAACAGTGTACCTTTTATGATTTCCTGAAGTAGTTTCGAAAGTGATACAATGTGAATAGTTAGTAACACCAATACTTCCACAAAAAAATACTCAAAACTTCTTTCTGAAGTATAGACCTGTCCCTGAGTTAAAAAAAAAACATGCTCAGTGTTGCTTTCTTTGTCAATAGAAAACTATTGACAATACCATGGAGATGAAATATCTCCATGAAGATTCAGGAAAATGCCCTTTTATTTCCAGCAAACTGATCTTCTCTGAAAAATTTGAAGTTTTTTATTTAAAAAATGCATGTCTATGAATGATATACCTTCGTTGGCTGCGGTTGGCATATCATGGACCTGGTGGGTGTTTCATAAAGCTGTTCGTAAGTTCCGATTGCCTTGATGTACGATTGGTGATCCTATCTTGTGGTTAATTATGTGCACCAGATCTTCATTGGTAATGGTATTGAAGGCTTAGAAAGGATCACTAGTTTGTAAAGTCACTCATAAGTTATACCCCTTTCATAAACCCAATTATGCGGCTGATAGCAGCATAATTTGGTCGTAAAATCGGAGGAGGACCAGAGTTATCCGCATTATTTTGATGCTGCAATTATCCGCATAATAGCGGCATCGGGACCAGATTTTGACTTTATGAACGCATTTTCAAATAATGCGGATAATTGCCATGGTGCGGTCACAAGGTCACCCTTTACCAACGCAACCGCATCGAAGGGGGCGTGTGCAGTTGTCATGACGATTGTTCGCCTTTTACAGGAAGGGCGCTCGTAAAAATAGTGTGGATTATTTTCGGAGTTTGTGAACGCAATTTTTATTGAATTATCCGCATTACTCTTAGGCGGCTTATTGGAGGATGGGTTTATGAAAGGGGTATTACAATAAGCTTTATGAAATACCCACCAGATTTCATTTTAAGTATTCTTAAATCATCAAACGAATTGACAATGTGTCTCCTCTAACTTACGTCTGCGGTATTTTGTTTTTCAGATTATGCTCACATTTGAACAATCCTCTTGACGTTTGCATCTAACGTGAACATGTATTTTCCCATTCAATGCTGGTTCAAGTCCACATGTGAACGTGACCTGGATGAAGTGGTGATGAAGAATCTTTGAGGATCTTTTTTTTTGTTGAGCCTACCCCTGTGGTCTTGGATCTCATAAATGAAGTCCTCACTCTTCTCCCCTGCAGGGGGTAGTATATGGCTTTGGACTTGGGTCAAATCCAATTTCATAGACCCCCTCCCTATTCTTTCTTTTTCTCACTCTCTCTCTCATTCCATCTCTTCTTCCAAAGAATCTCCAATAAGTTTGAAGTAATCACCCCAATGCTCACTATTCCCCATTCACTTGGTTTTTCTTTCTGTATTGTCAGTATTTTGTCTTTTCTAACTTTCTTCTACTTTCTCCTGTTTCTCAATCATTTCATTCTTTCTATCCATCGCTACATTCTTCTCAATCTCCCTGACTACCCCCCCCCCCCATTCACCCGTCTTATTGACACATGCTATTCCCCCATTTTTTTGCCCATGCCTTTTTAAGCATTTATGGTTGAATTATTTGAGACCTCATTTCAAGACTTTTAACCCTTGCCCCCTTTTCCTCTATCTCCTTTCGTTTTGACTCTGTTGAAATCCATCCCCATTTTCCCTTGCCTCTTTTCCCCTGTCTCTTTCTTACCCTTCACCCATCTCTTCCCATTTTCCCCACGCCCCACTTTTCCTCCTATCTATGACACCATCTTCTAGACTAAATTACATTCAATTATGTCTTTGTGATTGAATGGGTTAATCCTGTGACTTTTGCCCTTCCCCCATTCCTATTCTCTCATCCCCCCTCGTACATTCCCATCCCTTTCATACTTTATTGCCTTCTTATTTTTCTCTAAATAGTTGACAAAAGAGAACATCCGTCCCTTTCTTCTCTCTCTCGAGATCTGTATACCCCAATTTTCCTTCATCTTTATAAATGGTCCACTTGGGTCGACATGGTGACTTTCAGGAGAGAAGAACCTCCAGTGATATCAATTATCGACAGACCCTCTATTTGATGGGATGCATGGCGCACTGCACGGTTATCCTATTTTATACAAAATGGTGCAATTTAACCGAGCAGTGATGGCGTAATTATACTGATCTGACATTCAATCAACATTGTCTGGGTTTAGATTCAAGTGAGTTGTATTCATAGGACACCTCAAAGACAGTCTTGTCAGATTTTAGGAGATCACCGGATTCCTACGGCACCAGCTTTAATTGGTAAAGATCATCACAATGTTGGTTGGAATACCAGAATAATGGATCCAGTGAAAAACAATGTTATTCTAGACATCCCTTTCATTATTTACCGGTATGCCATCCGTTTTATGAAAGATGCTGCTATATCTTAAAAGAAGATTTGATTTTTGATTAAATTCAACCATTATGTACTTATGTTTTTAATTGTTTGCTTTGTAATCATATTGTACTTCACTTATCTGTAAAGTGACCCTTCAACTTGTGCTGCTGGTCAATATTTCCCCATATGTACACCAATGAAAAATACTTGAAATAAATTGCATTGTCATTCTACATACAAAGTTAATTTAATTTACAAAGAGTAAATTGTTTTGTAATGTTTGGGTTTTAATCAATTATACTACCACCAAATTAATTTGGCGTTGGTACATTTAGATCTGTGATTCATTTGACCCATTTCATGGAAGACATAACAGTAAAAATTTACATTACTTTTTGTTAAAAAGATTACTATTGGATTGTGGCATTTGATTTTTTTTCTCAGTTCTGTGAAGTGTAGACACTGAATTTGGTTAAAACTCCATAATTTGCCCTGAAAAATACTTTAGATACTCTATCAATAATTATTTATGTAGACATTGTGTTTTGTTTTTCTCCACACATGTACCTCTGTATTATAAACTCTAGATATATGTGATGACCACCACCACACCATCCCTCCCTCTCTCCCTTCTTGAGATCCAAAGGACATGGGTAATCAAATACTTTAAAGAATGAGAGAGCACCATCACTGTTTGTATAATTATCTGTTGAATTGCATGTATATAGTTTTCCTCTGAATTTCTGTTTTGGTTACCTGTCGCTGGATGGTATTAAAGCAGACCTGCCAACCATTACGTTTTGGGCGTATTTAGTACGTTTTTGCAACCAAAATACGGCAGTACGTTTTTTCTTTAAAAAATATGTTTTTGTAAAAAATATATATATATATATTTTTTTTAACAAAATGGTAATTTATTGAGAAAAATCATCTCTATATGTCTCTATTTCATAAAACTTACACAAATATGGTTATTAGATCAATGTAATTTCAGGTAACTTTTTTTTTTTTCAATCATTTTGTTGAAACCAGGGTGAGATATACACATCTTTAAATGTTTTTTTTTTCATCTGCAAGAGCAGTGCGCATTTTAGCTTGCATGCAGCTTGAGCGCCGCGATGAGCGAGTGCGCCACGGATTTGATTATGAAATACACTTTTTGGGGGAAAAATGCACTTTTTTTAATCACAAAATACAATTTTTCATTCCCAGAGGTTGGCAGGTCTGTTAAAGCATGCATCTACTTGCAGAAGTGTCAGATGGTTGTTCGTTCAAATCCCACCTTGGCATTTCCTTTCTCCATAAGATGTTGATCTACATTTGCCCCTCTCCACCCGGGTTATTAATGGGTGTATGATAATAATTTGATTGTATTGTTTTAGGTAAATTGTGCTTGGGAGCTTTCCCCCCTATTGTGTGTTCCCCAGGGAGTGGAGAATAAGGGGAAGCCAAATCCGATGACAGTGTTAATGATTCCTAATAATTCGCCTTTCTCCCTATTTTTTTTCCCATAATTTCTAGATAAAGAATTAATGCATACCTGTCAATATTTACATGCACATAAAAACTTCTAACATTTTTTTTAGTGATGCTTTGCCTGGCTTTGCCACAGTCATTTCCATTTAAATTGCTTGTAAATCTATTTGAATTGGGTTCTTAAATAGGCTCGCATTGACACGTCTTAACGCATCGCCCCTCCTCCTTACATGTACATGTATGAAGACAATTATATGTGTCCTTCATGGCATTTACCAAGGTATGTTCTCATCTAACATAGATTTGAGCAGATGTATATACAGAGTTTGCTTTAATTATCTTTTATTTCAAACCTCTAAAAAATTCTGTATATTGAAAATTAAAATCGTTCATTTCATCTTTCAACACTTATTTTCTCAATTCATTATTATCCGCATCCAGTTCAGCTTCCAGAGGTGGAGTGAGCGAGAAGGAGGGATGCAGACAAAACTGCGGAGGAACATTTAAGTTATGCAGGGAGAAATGATGAAAGGATTTGTGTGGGACTGAAATAGCCATTCTTGGATTAGGGTCGGACTGAGAGGGGAATGAGATGTGATGGATGGGGAGAGGTATGGAGGGGTGAAACAATGTATAGAACAACGCTGCTCCCTCACACATTCAATAATACTTAGTATATGATACCGTATCACTATTGCTGCATATACACTCGCAGAAATTGTTTAACCAACCTATTAAGTTTTTTAAAATATGAAATGACAAACAGTTGGTTAAAACCAAATTGCATGCAACATGAATTGGATTGATTTAAACCAATATTTGGTCGATTCATATTTTAAAAACTTTTGGGTTGGTGAAAAGAATTCTCAAGAGTTTATTTGGCATGATCACCTGCTATTTTGAATGATATTTTGTGTTTCCCTGCACTGTTTGTAGGCCTATATATCCAAGGAAAAGTGTCTAATTCCTGTCTACCTCCATGCTGGTACATGTGCGAGTTTAATCAGTGACTAGTTCTACACTGGGCCAGATGTACAGGATCCTAACAGTGACAAACCCAATAAAAGACATGGTTTTTCATTGTTATACATAATCATAATATTACATTTGGTGAAAATGTATGTGTTAAATACTAGTGAAAAAACTCTTGCATCTTTCATTTAATAGAAGAGTTTCTTTTGGCAGATGTCTATTTATTAAACTGTGCTTCTTGAAGAAATTTTTATCCTCCAGAATAGAACCAATATACGGAGGTTGGTCCATTAGCATGGAGAAGTGCCGTTAGTTTTACCTGCATCTTTGTGGTGCAGGGTGGCAAAAGGAGAATGTCTCTTTTAACCAAGTGAGGAATGTCTCGCGTCAGACATTAACGTAGTTTGATCAGCAGCGGTAGCTCGGTGCGGATCCCGGGCTAACTCCGGCAAGATCTAATGCTCATCAGAGCTGTCAGGGCTTTAAGGAATGATTTCGAATCCATCAATCGTGGCCTTGCAGAAGCGCCATTGGCCTTGGCACGACCTCATTTCGTTTCCCTGCCCCTTGTCTCCGGCATGCTCCACGTGTGAACCTATGCAGGCTGACGCATTCCTCCCTCCCGATTGCAAAACCTGCCGAAAATCCCTTGTCTAAACTGTCGCCGAAAAACCAAACAGAGTCATCACTTTTCACGCATAGACATCTGGTAGGAATTTGGGAGGTTTTCAGATTTTTCTTCTTCCTCTTTTTTGTGGAAGATTTTTTCTGTATTTCTATTTTATATTTTAGGATATAGGTCCAGGAAAGGGTGGTTGCAGAAATACATGTAGTATTGTTAGGAGAGAAATCTATAAGAATATTTGATTGATTGATAGATAGAATGAAAGGAAGGTAATGACAGTATATACCAACAGAATAGACAACAATGGGACTTCAGTAACTTCAGGGTAAATGAGTAAAATCCGGGAAGTAATCCAGTACATGCACGTAAATGCTCAATATCAAATGATAATGAAGAGATAAATATGTTTAAATGAAAATAATATTTTGCCGCAATAAGACAGAATCTTATAGGATAAGGCTACTAAAAAGTGAATATTATACTTTGAGGCTACAATCTAAATGCCAAGGTCTTAGAGACTGAATTGATGCCGCTCATTAAAAACAATTGGCCATACTGGGAGAAGCACAGATTTTTTCGTTCTGAATAGAGGAGCTTTTGTAGATAAGTGGATTAGTCTCTAGACTCAAATTATAAGGTCCATGGTTCAAATCTCTCCGTAGCAATACCAATTCATTAGCAAGGCATTTATTCCCACTTGCCTCTCTTTGTCCAGCTGAAGTAGATTGGTACCTGATAACAAATTCTGCGAATGCAGAAGTGCCTTATGATAGCTCCACTGGAAGCTTTGCTAATGCCTGGGTAATAATATAGATGGCACTTCGAAACATTCATATGAAGCTGCATGTATATGAATGTTTCTATCCTCAAACTAGTATTTACTTAAGAAATTATCAAGGAATAGGCCAATAGGAACAAGATACATGTTGTACGGAAAGTTATTATATGTGGAAACAGATCTATGAGGAAAGAAAATACAAGGAGAAGAGAGCAGAGTTGAAACCGTCAGAGATGTAAAGACAGAAGGGATACCAGACAGTATGCAGACTGATAGTCATATCACATTCAGCGATTCCGAGATTAATTTGACCAGAACAAACAGGTGTAATTGGGAATAAAGAGTGTATTCAGTTTGGCCGACAGACAGTCATTTTTTACTTTCATTTCTTTGAATGTCTCATGTTTGATTATAACATGGCCTAGCCATGGTAAAGAAAGAGACTGCTGGTTTTTCGTAAAGTCCTTCTTGAAACAAAAATGCAAAGAATATTCTAAGCATGGAAAGTGGAACAGAATGTGGTATGATCATGTTTGAAAAGAGAGTTTGTTATAGATGAAGATGAGGATAGATGATGCGCTGAATTAAGCAAAGTGAAGGAGGGGACAATGCTGTATTCACAACTTTTTTTTAAACAAATAATATAAAGAATGGTTAGTTTTTGTATTGTAAACTTGGAGAATGGGGACGATTCCCCATCCCTCTCCTTATCTTTCCCTAGCAAAATATAAGATGATACAGAAGGGCATTAGTAATAATATTGAATGAATATCGGGTCAATGATTAGGTTAGGGTTATATGCTCCAAGGGATAATCTTTCAGCCTTCTGGTCCAAAGAACAACCAAGTTCGATATTGAAATGATGATCTGACCCTCTATGTTTTATGTATTACATTAATTTTTTTATGAAGTTTCATATACGTGGTTATATCTGTTAATCAGCGCTAAGCATAGGGGAAAAAGTATTATCATTATATAGCTTTACTATTTTGGTGCAGTTTTGGTGCAATGTAGGGTATGTTTTTTGCATGAACAGAGGGTTGACATCCCAACAGGAAAAAAAATTCTCCATCTGATTAATATTTGTCTTCATCTAATTAATTTGAATCCTTCTTGATTTTGAACAACTACCAAACCATTTAGTCATCTGTCTAGCTGTTGGTCTATCGCTGCTATTGCTAGGGGTACAATCCCAGAGTTCAGTAAAGAGAGAGGAGGAGGAGTATCTGCCATGTCTTATCCCAAAGTCGGTCCATCCTGGTTGCACGCATGCATTTGTGCAGCAGGGTCGGGTCCCTTGGAAGCGGGGTAAGCCAATTGGTTGAGATGTGTGGGGTGGCTCTACTCGCAATGTTTGTATACACGTCAAGTGACCCAGACTCTTCCCTGGTGACATACATGTCAGCTCCTATGGGAACACGCTTAATCGTTGTCACTGGGCTCTCAAAACCTTGTATCTCGTAATGTACAAGTTTGAAGACAGTTCAGAAAAAAGTCTTTGAGTTGTGATATAAGTGGCAACCTTCTTTTTCCTAGAATTGATTATCTATGAGAATTAGGAAACTGTTTTCATGCAATGTGAGGTTGTTGCCTTTGTCACCATTGCCATATTTCTATTTTTAAAAAGTTATTTTTTAGATGGCTGCCTTCACCATTTTAAATTTTGAGATATGAGGTTTTTCAGCCAAGCATGCAACATTATAGAAGTGTGAAAGTTGAGTACAACATCTGGCCAACATTTGACGAGTTGAACTTAAACGCTGAGAAGTTGGGTCAGCTTTTTTAGCATCTCGTTATAGGAGCATTTTGGATTTTTGCCAGGATAAAGGTCTGTCTCCATCTTATTGTCTTCCATTGGATATGTCTTCATACTTATTTGTTTTTTTACTCTCAGCATGATGATGTCTGATCCAGTCTATAAATCTTCAATTTTCCAGAATTTTCTGCCTGTATGCAATGTGCATGATCACACTTTAACTTCTTGGGCTTGTGTATATATGGGAATACTAGTGAAGTGATTTGCAGTGTACATACTTTATGGATAAAATTGCTATTTGTTTTGTATCTCAAATACCTGAAACAAAAATTATTTTTAAGTTTAAGTCTGTCCTTTTTTTTTTTTTTAGCTATTTAGATGTTCAGAAATGAACATTCAACTGTCATTTTTTTAAAATCAAATACTAGTACACACACAAAAAAATGTAGAATTAGCACTTGACGATCCGTGTGTCTCTTCCACCCTCATGTCAAGCAGAACGGTTCCTCGGAGCGGTTCTGGAGTGCCTCGCCAAAAATCTGGGAGCCACATGATGGATCGTGGCAAAGAAAGTCTGGAGTGGTCCTGGTTATGTATGGCTTGACCCTGATACTTTTCTTTTCTTTTCTTTTGAAGAATAACAATCACTTCCCTGATGAACTTTGCCCAAGCATGGGGACTGGAAACCACCTGGTGTCAAACGCAAAATAATGACGATAGATCAAAGTTGTGCGGGGAGCCGCACTCTTGTTCGTTTATTTGAGAATGTGCAGTTGAGTCAATTTCATCTTGATCTTGCTGTCCCTGTCAAACAGTTTAGGGGGCAAATTTCATTCATAATTCCTGATTTATTGAACAATGTTCGACTGGAAAAAGAATATATTGATCATTTTGGACGGAAATCAAGATTGATAAATTATCCGCAAATGGAACATGATTAATTGTTTCTCTACTTAAAAAAAAATTGAATGACTTTGTAAGCTTTCCTGAAAGTGCTTTTGTGATAAAATTGTGGAGAAAAAGAAGGCAAAATGATCAATATTACTTGAATATAGTATTAGCAATGTCATTTTGCCTGATACAGTCAACTTCAATATCTGGGCCAAATTATTGGGGACAACAAAAATGGAATATTTTCTAATATTTCATAAACAAACAATAGGTTATAAGAAGAATGTACTTGGACTATTCATAGGTTTATCTTTGCTAGTAATCTCAAATCGGAGATAATGCCCTATTAATAAATTATTCTTATTTTTAGAAAATGTTTGCTAATAGAGACCTTCCTTTGTAGTTGAACTTAATCCACAAGGCTGTAATGGATTTAAAATCAATTCATGGCATGATTCCTTTTCTAAACTGTTTGATTAGCCTCAAGGCATCTAATCAATGACTTGTTAGTCCTGAGGTCCTGATATAAGTAGAGCCTGCATGGGAGACGTCATGCAAGAAGAATGGAATCTGCGTTTAATTTAAAAATTCACACTTCTCCATAGTAATTGAGGAACTGCAAACCATTGTTTATCGCTTCACCCATTCCTACAAAGTAATCACCATGGCGATAAGAATATCAATTTTTATGTGGTTCCTGTTTTCCGAAGGCTAAGTTAGGACGTGAACTTGGTGTGACCTCCTCGGCCACGCCTGCGTCTGTTGGCCAGTTACTCACAGCCAATCCGGCCTCCCTTGGCTTTAAGAATTAAAAGTGTGAATTAAGAAAAAAAAAATGCGGAAACAATGCCGAACGGGTTCCTTCCACTTGTCCAATCTGCTTAATTAAAAGAATTATGATGTATTAATGGTGGAGCCACGATGAATGTGGAAATGGCTTCAGTCATTCGATTTGGTTGTCATTATTATTTATTAGGTACCTACATGTACATGTAGGCAAAACAAATTATTTTGTATTTTTCGAGCTAGTTTTCACGACCTAGTGCATAGATCTGCAAAATTGGATAAGCTTTATCATTGCGGTGAATGGGGAATTCCAGCGCTCCTTTTTATATTTTCCAGGGCTCAAAATTGGGAACGAAATTGCCCTGGGCCACCGTGTATAAGTTTTCCCTGTGTACAAGGTCGATATAGTCGAGTGGTCATGCCTTCAGACTATCAATTGTAAGGTGCAAGGTTCAAATCTCAACTCAGGGGTCAATTTACTGTGGTAAGACATGTACATGTAGATTTGCAACTCTCCACCCACAGCAGGTGTTAAAGGGTACCTGGTAGAAAACTATACAATTGATTGCACTATACATACTTTTCCTGCAGGAATTTCTTGTTGCATAGCATTGATTAGTAATAGAGACTATTGAAAACAAGAGAGTTACATCTCTATCAGGTACTGAGTCAATCCCCAATGGAGATTTGAAATATCATTTTGAAAACAAGGTGAAGGTTGTTGCCCATAGATGTATGATTGAGCATCTCTGGTTACAAGAGGGTTAACTCCATCAGGGCGTTTCCTAATCTTGCCATTATCTCCTATTCCATTTGTTTAATAAGAACCAGACTCTTTTCCACAAACACGCTACCGCATGTACCCATTGTCTTAACAATTGTCTTAAGGGTCTCTGATGGAATGATGAGAAGAAAGCTTAGAGAAATAGATTCTCAGCAGGAAAAAAAAGAGGATTCTAATCCTCGCCAATTTGCCAGGAAGTTTCCTTCAAGGGTTTCCCCAAGTATTGCATTTCTTGTTGCAGGAAGAGGAGACATAAATGGGTGACTGGGGTACACCAATAAGATCATTTTATTGCCCCCATGGGGGTTGGCACCCTCTCGCTCACCCCCTTTATACAAGAGGTGTATTCAGACCGCCTTGAAGTTAAAAAATACCACGTATCCTGTGATCGGGAAATATACCCTGATCTTCCCCGATCAGAAAATACCGGGTATTTTTGCCAATGTGAAAGCAAAATACCAAGAACATTCCGCAAGGAAAATACCCGCTAAATGCATGTAGTAGGTACATGTATTTGCCAAAATTACGAAAACATTCCCAGGGATTTTTCCAAGGTCGTGGGTATTTTGGCGGTGTGAAAGTAAGTTACGAAACCTTTCACAACTTAGCGAGCAGTTGGATGCGAGTGCAGTGGCCTTACCTGCTTCTCAGACCATACTGCGCTACTTTTAAATTTGAAAACTTACCCTGAAAGGGCCTGCTTTGGGTCGGTGTGAATGTAGAAAATAGGTTTTATGGTGATTGAGGCAGTCTGAATACACCTTCCATCATTGTTTGCGGTGTGATTTCTGTTACTGGCAAACAGTATCATATTCATAAATGTGAGAAATTATGTGGTCATTACGTTCTATTTAGAGTGATATTAATAATGAAAGCTGAAATTGAATTGACATAATTTCCTCCCCCATATTCAGTCACACCTATTGTAATGTTATCAAACTCGTATTTTATTTGCTTTTACATTCTACCATAATTCTGTTAAAACTTCCCTTTTATTTTAACCTAATTATCCATTTATTTATTAAAGTAACCCCTAAAATTCCTAAATTATCCAAATTTATTTATTTTTTGTATTTTGGGGGTCCTTTTAAAAAAATTCAATTTATGGATTCAAAAGAGAAATCTTATTGATTTTCTTGTGTTTTCCTCATTTTTTAAATAAATCATTCTATATTTTTTCACTTTTTTAAACTTGCTTTATTAATCAGCTTGTTTTATATGAAAAAAAATGTGTTATTTATTTAATGCCTTTTAAAATAAAAAATTTAGGTGTTTATTTATCTGTCTGTTTATTTTTTATTCATTCATTCATTTATTCATTCATTTTTTTTCAAAGGAGAGATAGGGATCACAATCCTTGCCTATAGCTGCAGTTATACTTGTGTAAGTGTATCAGTTATTGAATGAAACGCACAACATGTGGTTAAATTAGTTTATTAGTCCTCAGGTAAATGTGATTAAGCTAAACCAAAGAGTGTTAATGGGGAGGTTATGATGCATTGCAATCGCCAGCGCCTCTTGTAATAGACCCTCATTAAAGCTGTATTTGGGGGTCTTTCCCCTCAGTGAAACTTAGAGGGGAAGTTCACTCCAATGAAAAGTCGGTCTTGATAAAAAGCTGAAAAATTAGAGAAAATTAATTCAAAAGATTGATGAAAATTGGTAAATTGATAAAAGAGATATGATTAATTTGAAGCTTGAATCTGTGACATCATATGTAAGCAACTATCCATTATTGCCATTCAATATGATTTTGGATAGAATGTCATTACTGTAAAGCAAATCAAATTTATCAATAAATATCAAAATATGCTTAATTAGTAAAACACAGAAAATCACCACATAAAATCTTTATTATTTCTTCTTCTTCAATTTTATGGTACCCCCTCTCTCTCTCTCTCTCTTTCATTATCTCTCTCTTTCTCTCTTTATCAGGGTGAAATCCGAAACACTGGTATATTTTTATTGTGGATCCGTCTGACATTTAGATATTTCTCAAGGAGATGAACCATAATTTTTGTGGGTGCTGGGCCCACAATCAATTGGGCAATATGAATTTTTGGAGTACTTCTATTTCAGATTCTACTTTGAACAATAAGATATGGATTTTTATTTTCTTAAAAAACAACAACAATGATTTATGTCATTAAAATAGAATTGCAGATTTGCAGAGCTGTACCTGAGCACATCAGGTGTTCGTTTCATAAAGAGTTACAACAAATGTCATTATTACAACTTCATTGGTAACACGGCCCAACAGCCAATCACAATCAGGGTTTCCATGCTGGTTACAATAATGGCAAAGTTACAGTAGTTGCAAGTCTTTATGAAATGGTACCCAGAATGCCTTTATGATCCAAACTTGACATTGTTTCTTGACAAAACTTTATTCCATTCCATCTACAAAAATACTGGCTAGAAATACAATAGCAAGTGCATACTATTCTCAAGTCAAACCCTAATAACCCCCTCTCTGTATAAGTCTTTCTCTTTCTGGCAAGCGCAAAGTCTCAAATCTGATTTTCGGTTTGTTGTTCGGGGGTTGGCTAGAGGAAATTCAGTTTGGTTTGGGCGTCGGGGCAGGAGGGGTAGACTGTTAGAGGAAAGATACAAGCAGAGGTAATGTGCCTTGTGAGTCAGGGGACTCACTGGCTCCGATAGAGCTTACCCAGCATGCACGGTGTTGGAACAGGCACTGCCAGTTGGTCTCGTAAAACGCTGTGGTTTTCTGAGAATTAACAATAGGTGAATGAATAAATTTCTAGTATCAAGGGGGAAAATTTTGTTCATGGTGTTTCAAAGTGTTCTTTCTACTGAGCTACATGTACATGTAACTATGGATCATGCAAAGTCTTCTTTATTATCATATACTTGGTTATGTTCTATTCGTAGTTATTTCAAATCATAACTTAAAACAAACAAATTTTGTTCTGTCTTACTACCTACCCTGTATTTTCTTTCTTTCTCTATGTTTTCCCCAGCCACTTTTCCTTATGATTGATGGAGTCATATTTTGTTGTTTGGTTTTTAATGGCATTTTTATGGGGAAAAAAGAATATACAGTATGTGTTCTCAGTATAATCTCTCCACTTTCCCTTTTATACTTTCTCTCTTCTATACTTTCTCCATTCTTGATCTTCTGTCCTTGTTAAAGAACATGCTTTAATATAATATTTCTGTGCTTTGTTCAAAGGTATACTGTATTTCTAATTACAGCAGGAAA
Organism: Lytechinus pictus; assembly: GCF_037042905.1. Lineage (NCBI taxonomy): Eukaryota > Metazoa > Echinodermata > Echinoidea > Temnopleuroida > Toxopneustidae > Lytechinus > Lytechinus pictus. Next base: position 42,167,644 of record NC_087249.1, read on the forward strand.
AAAAATGAATTTGAAATGTCTTTACAGTCAATAGCCATTTAAAATTATTCTTCACAGTTCGCTAATTGTACAAAATCTAAGACAAAAGTTTTCAGAAATGAAGGGTTAAACATTTTCAAAAATCAAATATAATGTTTTGTATGGAATGTAACCTACATGTATGTACATTTCCAATTTCCAATACTTGTTAAAGTTACAGCTAGCTTTTTTTTCTAATATTCATACATTTATTCTATTTGAAGACAATTGCAAAAATAGCAAGTCCTTGCCCTCCCATTTGTTTTTTTGTGTGTAGCCATTTTACAGCTATGACAAATTGTTAGTTTTCAGTGCTCACCTCGTTAGCTTTCATCATATCATATCTCCTATATTCCTCAAGATAGACACACCCATGTCATATGACAAATATTTATGCATTGAAATAAGGGGCACATTTATCACCTATTTGCTATTGATATTCTTAAATTAATTTACACCTGTTACATTATATTTATAACTATTTATGGTTAATGTAGGTATCTTTAGCAGGATTTGTTGTTGTTTTTTGTCAATAATAGATTATCATGTATGATTATTGAGTTCAAATTAACAGTAATCATAAATTTGCAATGTGCAATAAAAGGAATGCATTCATTTTCAAAGTTATGTATTTCTGATTCTCAGAAGTGAATTTTGATATTGGGTTAATTCTGGCAAGATCTTGAAATGACATTTCAGCAGGTGAGCTTTGAGCGCTTTATATTGACTTAAATTGAAGCTGAATAAGAAAATCAAAATCTGAGAATCGTTCAGGAGGTATTTGAGAGCTCTCTTTTTTCCTTAATTATAGAAAATGTGTTTGAATTATCCCACATTGTAGATTTAATACAAACCAGACACGTCAACTAATGAACTTTTTTTCTGTCTCTCTATCTCTCTCTCCCCCCCCTCTTTTTCTACCCCGCCTTTTTGCTGTAGCCCCCTCACTCTTTTTCTCTTTAAAAAAAAATATTTCTCTCTCTCTCTTTGTGCTAAACTTTCTTTCTCCTATATATTGTGTACATTTATTCCTACATGCCAACCCGATAATTGAACATTGTAAAATTTGCTGCAAATATGGAGCACCTTACTAAATTAAAAATGTTATTAATTGTATTAAAATTGTATATCATCAAACAAATGCATATTTTCAAATTTGTGACTATGCTACCATCATTATTCGAATAAAAGTGAAATGAATATCTAGTCATAATGATGTCATGGCATAAAGATCGATATACTTTTCACGAACATTTTCTGAAAATAAGCAAAATGTGATTTGTTCCAAAATCGGATTGTGCATCAGTTGTACGGTGTGCGATGGCCTTTAGTCAATGACGAGGCATATATCTGCGGATTCTTTTGGACGGCTAGCGGTATAGCTGAACGTGACACCATCTGGTCCGCTGTTTAATCCTTTCCTGTAGGACTATTTGCAATTGATATTGTCACATCAGGCCTGGGCCCCGTGTATACCTGGCCCATTTACTTCAGATGATATGAAAATTAACAAGCAAAGCAAACTCAACAGCAGCACGATGGGATTAGAGTGAAGAGAGAAGGAAAGAGAGAGAGAGAGATAGAGGTGGGGTGGGGGGTAACTTGTATGAAAGTTTTGAAATGCCACAGGTGTCCAGCCCCCTCCCCCTCCCCCTCAACACTGATTACACTTACATGTATTGTCTACATGAAGATAGAGAAACAGAAAGCAAAGAAAAGAATAAGGACGGGGGGGGGGGGGGGGGGGGGAGACTAAACTACATGTATGAAAGAGAGGGGTAGAAAAGTAGAAGATAGAGAGGGGGGGGGAGTAGGACCGGGGAAATTGAAAGTGAGGAGAGAGAGAGAGAGAGAAGAGAAATTTTTACCCTTTTTACACAGGATTTTCTTAACCCCGGACTATCGCTAACCCCGTACTATCCTTAACCCCGTACTATTTTTTTTCCTTTTTACACATGCCAAATTGTTATTGCTAACCCCGGATAAGGAATGCTTGCTTTTCACACACGAAACTCGCTAACCCCGGACTAGTGGTTTTTGTCGATCATTCGTAGTACAAGTACTTCACTCGTACCATTTTACACACGCTACAATTTCCTTAACCCCGTACTATAGGTGGGGCCAAATTGCCATTTAGCCCCACCTATAGTACGGGGTTATGCTTAGCCCACTTTCGTTTTACACTAGCGATCTTAACCCCGTACTATCGCTCTTAGCACCGCAATTGCTGGGATAACCCTGCTTTTTTGCAGGGCCAAATAATCCCGTACTAAAGGTGGGGTTAGCCCACTTTGCAAAAATGCTGTGTAAAAAGAAAGTGGGCTAAGCTTAACCCCGTACTATAGGTGGGGCTAAATGGCAATTTAGCCCCACCTATAGTACGGGGTTAAGGAAATTTCAGCGTGTGTAAAAAGGGTATTTGAGTGCATAACCATTGATGATGATGATGATGATGATGATGATGATGATGATGGATGATGATAATGATAAAGACAATAATATGCAATATTTACATAGCACTTAATACAGACCATCTTTCGTTCTGCTTTAGGTTTCTCTCACATGGATGTTCAAATACAAGGAAGAGTTGTATATAAAGAAAAAAAAATTCTATGGTGTGAATTATCATTTTAAAATTTAAGTCGTGTATCAGAGGTTGTTAATTTGAATATGAATAATTGTAACATATTTGTTAGTCATAGGAAATCATCGAAATAATACCCACTTTATTAACCAGCATCTTTTAAAATAGCAACTATATTTATTAGAAACCAAATCTACTGCTGTGCCTATATATGCCCTTTTCTGTGGTCATGTCCCCTGAAAACGTTTTCCAGTTAATCTCAAGATCCGCCCCACCGTTTAAAAACAGCTAATCCCTAAATCTTGGGGAAGGGGCTCCCAAGACTATTACACCGAGCATCCCCTTCCCCCGCCCATGTGTGTACCTTGCCCAAGGCAATATGCTACTTTGCAAATCCAAGCACTAACCGTGATATTCAATATTTAATTCATCATTATGAACTACTTCCCATAAGTAAGAAGCGTGCCGCTGCTAAAATGGGCATCGTCTTTCTTCATTTGTATATATTTCTTTTGCCATTGGATGGCCAGATTTTTATTTTGTAATGATAGCTCTTGCCTCAAGGAGATGAAGATGATGATCCACAAGGGATTTTAACCATGACCCTATTTAAAAAAAAACTGTCAATTTACAAGCTAGTGAAATGCTCTCATTTGATTGGTCAAGAGCAATATTATCATAGATTCAAGAATTTTGATTTTGTTGGTTTTAAATTTTGTTAACGGGACCATTTATTTTGTGACCTTTCTCATTGAAACTATAGTCTCATAATGTATGTACACTCAACACAGCAAACCTATATAAATTCTCTTTTTTAATAGATGAATAAAGAATTTTATTTTTATATATACACTCTATATGACAAACTTATAAATTATCACATTAAATAACATGAAATAAATGACAAAAACTTCTTTAGTTAAAGATGCATAAAGATTTTTATTTAGAATATTTGTTCAGGTTTACACCCTTTGTATGAGATCTTAAAGCTTGGGCAAATTTCTGGTAAATTTTAATTGGCTATTTAAAAATTAAGATGTCTTATTTAACTTTATTGATATGAATGGGGTGGGGAACAAAGAAAAACAAAGAAAAAGTTGTGGTAACCCTTTATCCACTTTATACATGTTCAAGTATCTGCATACTTGGAAAAAGTGTCAGTTATAATTTAAAACATTCACTTAGTTTTACAAATATTGCTTGGTTATTATTTTTTTGTATTATTGATAAAAATGAAACATCCATAAAATCAAATGTTAAAATGTGCCCATAGGAACCCTAAGGGAACTGGATATTGTTGTAATAGTTGATAAAACACTTTCTTATGATTTATATTGAAAGATAATAAAATAAACAGGAAATGCCAGGTGATAGTTGTATGTTATTGCAATATTTCATTAGTATTTATGCGTCACTGTCAGTTTAATGTTTGTTTATGTCCCAGTTTTAGGGAAAGAGGTCATACTGTTGAAGATCCTTTGGCCCAGAAAAGTTGTAAGTCATTTAAGCATGACCCCTGGTTAAAGTATTGGAAGTTATTTTTTAATAGTGGATAGATAAATAATAAATAAATATGATTGTGTAAGGGTGAATAGAGAAGAAATTGAGTGATTGGGTTCTTTAAGTGATATGTGTCTATTGAATTGACATTGAAAGAGAAAATTAATACAACAAAAATTCAAATCTGTTCTCAATCAGCCCCTTGGATTTAAAGATAAATGCAAGTCGTAGTAATGATCTCATAATGAGTTTGAACAGAAAAATCCAATAAAATGGCCACTCAAAGTGTTTGTATATATATAAATAAAAAATATGTGCAAATGACTCTTGATAAGAATGTGTAATTGCTGAAAAATGAGCAAAATAAGTATGGAATTCCATATAATGTCAGGTATTTTTCCAAGTAATATTAATTCACTGTTCCACATATGCCTTTTTGTGTCAGTGATCGTCAGATTTATAGGTTTTCAGCTAAATTTTCATGATTTCACAAAGATCAGTTTATTTCAATGTACAGTACCAGATCTACATTTATGATAATATTGTGGCAATAAATCTTGATTTTGAAGACTTTCTCATGAAATAATTGCGGCAACTGCTTTCTTTTACCTTTACATTGAAATCTGCATATCATCATGCAGGAGAATGGTACAATCTTTCAAACCATAGTATAAATAACAAACTAACATCTCCTTTATGTACTTTTCCTTATATACCATCTTCCATTGCCAAGGCGGAATATAGGATATAATCAAGATTAATTAGATCAATTATCTGTCTTCCACATCTAAATTTAGCCCCATGGGATGACACCTGGTTATGATATGGGCAAGCCAAAATTAGCACCTACCCTGATGTATAAATACCACGGAGATGACCAGATGTTGTTCCATTGTCCACTAAGATTGACCAGCGGTCAAGAGCCCCCACACCTTCCTACCTTGTAACATTATTTTGTAACCGACCAGAGCTCAGTACAAGATTTAATTTGGTTCTTTGATCAAACAAGCCTATAAAATTAATTTTTCAAATTCACCAAGCTGTATGATAATAGAATTCCTTACATTTGTTCTTCAAGTTATGACTGTACGTCTTGGATTTATTAAATTCATATTTCCTTTGGCTGAAGCATCAGTGCTCATTTCATAAAGAGTTTCAACAATTGTAACTTATTTGATATTTAATTTTATGGCCATCTTTTGTGGATTCTAATAACAAATAAAAATCAAATGGCAATCATATCTGTCCTTTTTATCAAAATTTGATGAAGATTGTTCATGAACTGCTTGTGGAATATTGCCGCTAACACTGCATTATACCACTGTATTATTACTGTCTTGTTTATTTTACTGTCCTCTATTTGATTTTAATACTAGTCTGAGGGACATTGAATACATGATAGTTTAGATATTAGAATGGCTAGATTTAATTCAAAGCTGTTGTTTCATTGAGAAATTAAACTGATAATATTATGTACACCCAGAAATCTTTTGTGGGCCTCTATTGATATACCACTTGTATTCCAATTGCCAGCGATGTTACACAATGCCACGCTAGGAAACCCTTAGGCAAGCTTTTACAGTCATCAAACCCCTTTTCCCTACAAAACAGACTTCCTATAGGTTTAATGAGCAATTTGTTACATCTGGTGTTTGGTGGCCCATGGCAAGGATCGCTTGCTCCCCTGTAGATCATGGGGGCACGGTGTAACCCGATCCTACTGTACGCCCCTCCGACACCTTGCACCTAATTTAGAGCAATTAAACATTTCCTGGGGGAACCGGTCCGCCCATTTTCCTGACGCGCCAGACACCAGTCTCCCGTGCACACAGTTTCTCCTTCTTTCCACGATAATCCTTCATTTTCCCTGTGTTTTTCTTGGCCTTGCCCCACTTCAAACAAAATGATATAATTAATATTTAGGAGAGAGGTTATGAATAGGATAAACATTTCATAAAACTCTTTTCACACTCATCACACTTGTTTCATACTTTGCAGTACGTATCATTAAACGGTTTCATTGGTAGCAAAAGTTGTCTTATTTCAATATTGCCCTCATGCAATCCTTATTTGATTTCATATGTGATTATATATTCTATTATTTCCATTACAAACCACAATATACATGTCCACTAAAATTATTTTGTATTATCCACACCATAACAGTCTTAGGACATGTACATTCACAAAATGTAGTTATAAGCTGTGAAAGTGACTACCACAATTTTTACTCTTGGTGATGATAATGTCATTTTTTAATGTTTCATAATGAGAATCATCCCCTAAGAGTAAGTGTGACATATCTGTCCAGATGGGTAACAAAATTATGTCTACCAATTTGAGTTACTGTAGTGCTGTTTGGGGTCATCCCTTCAAATCACACCTAGATAAGCTATGTATTTTTACAAAAAAGAGCAATTTGTATTGTATCAAATGCTTTCTTCTATTGTCATACAATGGAAGAGGCAGTGTTTGTGAAGAATATACATTGTAGTGATCCCATGCCTTGAGGAAACATATATCTCCTTCCAGTCAATCAGGTTTAATTGGTGATCTTGGGGGTAATAATCACATGTTTACATACTGAGTCATGGAGGAGGGAATACACCTAGATAAGGATCGTATATTAGCACAATTGCTGGCAAGACTATGAGAGTGGGATGACAATATCATTAAGGCATTAGAGGACCCTGGGAAGCAAACGGGTCAAGAATCTTCTTTGTCAAGAACAAAAATTACAGAATCGGATCGGTTCGAAACAATCAGAGAAAAAACAACAACTATTCATTGGTTTTATGCTATGAAAATCGATTTGGGGTCCCGTGGCACAAGCATTAGCGACTGATCGTACAATTGATATTTATGGTTTGTTTGTATTGGTAATGGTAATTGTTTCTTGAAGAATTTATTGGCAGCCAGAGGATGAATTGCAGAATATTTTACAAGGCAAGAACAAGGGTAATTATATAAGCATGATAGTAAACTCCATAATTACCCCGGGGGGGCCACTTACATTGACGAGTGGATACCATGCGCGACCAAAAAAACACGTAAAAAGGATGTCCTTTTCACGATAGGGCACGTTACGTACGTAACGTGATAAGGGTGTCAAAAACACAAAAATAATGAAAAAAGGGTGTCTATTTCGCTAGGAAAATTACGTGTTTAGGGTCGAATTTGCGGAAATGATAAAACCAAATTAAAATGATTTATAAAGGATGTCCATTTTGCCCCAACACTTCGTGTTTAGAGTCTGATTTGCGCGAGGTGTAGAAAGTGGGGTCGTACTAAACCAAATAAGGTAAAGCCGACGACCGAAGGACCCGTAACAATAAAACATTCCTGTACTTGTTTAGGGGTTCATTTCAGGGAATATTTGCCAAGAGTATCGTTTTGTTTCCAATACTTGTTAAGGGTAGGGTTTCACGCGCCAATACTTGTTAAGGGGTACATTTTCAGAATATGGAAATTACGTGTTTAGGGTGCTTTTCGAGACCCCATGGTCGCGCATGGTATCCACTCGTGAATGGAAGTGGCCCCCCCGGGATAATTACACAATTCTTAATAAATAAAAATAGTAATGATCCAGCTCTTTAAACAAACTTGCCTTAATTAAATGAGTATGGGATGGGTATCATGCATTATTTTTTAATAAAACATGAAAAGACACACATAAAAATAAAATATTGTCATGATTTAAAGTACTTTGATATTAGTTTAATGAATCATAAAAAAATGATTGTTAAGTTATAGATCTGTGGAAGTAATCCCAGGTGGGTGTTTCATATTGGCAGTTTGTAAGTTAAGAAAATGACTGGTGATCCTTTCTTGTGGTAAATGGTATACACTAAAATGTTAATTGGTGATGATTTAGCACGTAAGAAAGGATCACCAGTCGCTCTTAAAGTCGCTCTTAACTTACGAACAGCTCTATGATACAGCCCCCGGGACTTTTGAACTTGGTATCGTCAAACCTTAGGGTGTGTGGACTGCAATGAGGGTTTAAGTTTAGGTCTAGGGTGACTGTTAGGGTTCAGGGTATGGGAAGGTCAAGGGTTTGAGGTACAATGTGTCCCTCCAAGGAACCATTGCCAGAATCCATCCAAAGTTCAGTGATGTGAATCTTGTACCGTGCGTAAAAAAAGCCTTATAGGCCCGTATTCTGAAGTTGGGTTTAATGTAACTCAGGTTTAAAGTTGTGGTTTAAGTATGGATAGCCAATTGTAACATAAATCACTAACAATAGAGATATCATATTTCAGCTCATTTGGCTCTCAAATCATTCATAATTGTCTAGGAAGTATAAATAGATGATTGTCTTTACCATCAATGAATCAGGAAAGAGCACAGTAAGTACAAGAAATATGCAACTTAATAAAGAATTTGACACTTCGGCTTCTCATAATTTTAGCACAGAGTTAGACCATGGTCTAAGTTAAACCTGCCTTCAGAATATGGGCCATTGTGTCTTCATGTATGAATTATATGTACATTAAATGAAATATTATTCCACCAAGAATATTATCTGGAGATCTAGCTATTGAAATGTTATGCTTTAAATTATGCCTTTATATGAATAACATCATTCTCAAGCTTGTTATGATGGGTACAGCTCTCCAGTGCAGGAATAGTTTGATAATGTGGAAACTTTGAGCTGATGGTGATGGGCTGCGTTAACTTGGCACCAGTAGGGTTCTTGTTCTTTTGTACTTATTTCATCACGTTTTTTTCCAAGAGTGTTGCATATTGTGTCCCTTTTGGTAATCGTCCGATGCTACAGCTGTGTGCGTATGAAGTCATGATGACACCCCAGTGAAAAAAATTCCCTTTGTCAGTTATCGTACAATGAACTGGAAAAATAACAGGTGGAATTTTAAATTTGAGGTGCAGTTTTTGAGGTACAGTTTTGAGGTACAGTTTTGAGGATTCAGTTGCTTAAGAAGACGGTGAAAATTGAGTTATCAAGGCATGGAGGAGAAGGAATTAATGATAGTGAATCATTAGGGTTTTATCTTTCAGTGCGGCTGATTCCTTGATTAAGGCGTGTTCGTTTGTTGCATCGTAAACCACTTTTTAAATTGCCGTTCTGTGGAAGTATTTAATGTCCAGATCAGGAAATGAAAGGTTGCAGAGGTGCATTTGGCGCGGGGTTCGACGTTCAAAGCAGGACACGTGTCTTGGCTAAGGTGGCGCTGTCCTCACCGTTGGCACCCATCCATCCCAGTGAATGGCTACATCCTTGAAGCAGAATGAACAAAAAGGAGCGAAAAGGGAAGGGGGAAGGAAACGCAACATGAATACACTAGTTGGTGGTTGCCATGGGTATGGCTGATTTACTTGAGGTGGCGCCTGCTTAGAACAGTTGTCGCATACTGCTGTTTGTGCTTTTGCCTCTTTCCATAGACTTGTCACCCGCCATCCTCTATCTTAATATTGCACTTTGTGCGTTTGCTCCATCCGGGTTTGATGGCTTTACAAGTTTTTCTAATTCTTCAAATGTTGGTTGCATCGTTTCTAATGAGGTTTTTCCGGTTTACCTGATAAAAGTACCCCAGTGAGATGATCCTTCCCCAAACTTAACCAAATAGAAAAAAAATATTCATGTCTCATGATTATGAAAATAGAAGCATTGTTTTGATACCCTAGATACAAAGCTGTCAAAAGTTGAATTTGTTGCTTGATTTTGACACTTCCGTCTGCTTCTCCATCAGACCCTGTATGTAGTTACACTCGTATCGTTACTCCATTAAATTCTGCTTTTCAATCTATTTGATTGATCATGTTTCTTAAAGTCTGTTTTATGAATTTATTTGATATGACATCAAAGTATTTACATCTGGCCGATTTCGAAAAGTACTTGTAATTACCAGATCTTGTTGAGACCTACATGTAAAATATCCTTAGGATTTTTGCCTTATGATCAACTTTTGGTATGACTTTTATCATTCACTTTTCAATTTTATTTTCAACATGTTGGACCCCTTAGAAGAACCATGTTCAGCTAAAAAGGGCATTCCACCCATGAGTGAAGATAAATGAATTAAATAAGTGAATGAAACAAAGAAATAAATAAATATTGATTTTAGAATGAAGAGGAATATCAGTATTTTCCAAAGTCCTCAATTCCACACCTGAGATAATCAACTTTTGGTAAATGTCTCTTTTTATTGTCAAAATCGAAAACTTTAGGTGATTTCCCACCATCTGCCATCCAGCTTTATTAGTGTTTTTGCTCAAAACTTATTACTTATTATATTTTGAATAGTTTCATCTTTTTACGGAAAATGAAAAAACAAACAAAAAACATTGCCTTGTTTTCCTTTGAACAGTCGATGACTCATCAAGGATGACCCAGTTATTATCCTAACGTGACATGGAAAAAACAATTCTTCCCATGTGTCCCAAGGCTTTCCAAGAAACCCATTTGATATTCCATTCCCTGCCAAATTACTTTAAAAATTATAGCAAATGTTTTTTTTTTCCTGCAGAATTTCATTTTGATATATACCAAGAAAGTATCAAATATCAGGTAATATGGTGGTGTCAGTATCTTTGATTGTCTTAGTAAAGATCAAGATTTTCAAATAAATAATTTTATTGCTTTCAAGTGAAGTGAAATGATGAAGAAAATGTGTCAGTGGTATACAATTAACATTTTGCTTTCTATGTAATATCAAATTTCACTTAAAACATTTTGCTTTCTATTTTATATCAAATTTCACTTTCACCTGCATACGTATTGTTTTTTTGTTTTTTTGGTCTAATACAATCGTATGCCCTATTTACTTGTTTAAACATAGAAAGTAAATGATCATAACTCCTTAAACTGTGTTTACCCATTGCTTATCGATCAGATAATGGTCTGCATCCTTTTTGTACCACTGCATCTGTGAGAACTTTAATCCAGCTTTTCCCTATTCTGCCAAATGGAAGCCTCATCCAACGTTTGGATAATTCCTCGTTGATCCAAGCTATCATTGTTCGGTTGGGCCCCTCCCAAACCTTTCATTAATTGATCGCCTTCTGGAAACTTTGTACGATAATCTGTTTATGAGATATATACAAATAGATTCTCCTTGATCCAAATAGATGTATTAAATGCGATATCCTCTTCCTCCTCATATTTGCATCAGTGGTCGCTACAGGAGGGGTGCGAAAATCATTTTCAGTGCGCCATGTGACAATGAAATGATATTATGCAACCTCTGAAGCAACGAAATACAAATCTAGGCTTATGAAATTTGTCATGCTTTTAAAGCTCATCTTGCTCCTATACAAAACTTACAATGATCTAAATTATAGTTGTAATCCTATTTACAAACATGGTGTCAGGACTAGCATGTTCAGAAACAGTTGTTGATATTAGACTTGTTTTTGATACATTTTATGAAACAAGACAATAGCTAAAAATCACAACTCATTCAACATTTTATATATTTCTAGCTGTTTTTCTCACTGTAGATGAAAATGAATGCATGATTGACTTTAGTTCTATTTGTATACAAAGCCATTGTTTAATGACAGATAGTGCCCCACTGCCCCCACTAAATTGTAAAATTTTCTTATTCATAATACAACATTTTGACTATACTATGTTATAAATGATTGGAAAAAAAAGGAATATAAGTAATTAAGAATATTACCAGTGGCAGCTTCAAAGAAGCACTGGTCTTGAATAAATGATTAATAATATAAAAATAATCATGATAAGTTATGTTAAAAGTAAATCATGTGGAATAAACAGAAGGATGTTTAGAAGGGTGTTTTCAATAAAATGAGCAGAAAGATATTTCCAGTGATGCATTCTATTTCCATTCTTTCTATTCAAAACTTTTTTTATAGAAGAATAGCTGCGTTCTTAATGTCATAATAAAATTGGAAGTGGATCATGATGTAATGAATTTAGCATGGAACAACCATTGATAAGAAGATACAATGTAATTCATTAATTTATTCATTCATTGTATGAAAGATTTATGTTGTGATTATTTCTGGCATTTATTTAGTCCCCCAATGTTATCAATTCTTTCACTAATCCCAATGTCATTTGACAATAGGAAATTGATTGTATTTGTCAGTTTCAAAAAGTTGAAAATAACTGATTGGATCTTAATCAATCTATTATGCTACCTCATTGCCAATTAAGAATGGTCCGGTGACAAAACTTGTAATGATTTTGGCTACATTTTATGTGCACTAATTGGCATGAATTTAATTGAAACACAAATCAAGAAAAAAGATGACAGATATTATTAAGTTTTAAATATGTACCCCAAGCATCTCAAAAACATATCTCAGCTTATTGAGTGAACTCAGTAGCCTATCCTATCTTTCTTTCTTTTTAATATTTCACAAAGCATTATTAGACCTTCTTATATGTACTTAAAGGACAAGTCCACCCCAACAAAAAGTTGATTTGAAAAAAAGGAGAAAAATCCAACAAGCAAAATGCTGAAAATTACATAAAAATCGGGTGTAAAATAAGAAAGTTATGACATTTTAAAGTTTCGCTTAATTTCACAAAACAGTTATATGCACATCCTGGTCGGTGTGCAAATTGGCAGACTGATGACGTCACCCACTCACTATTTTTTTTGTATTTTATTATATGAAATATGAAATATTCTAATTTTCTCTTCCTTGTCAAGTGAAACAAAGTTTATTTTCTCCCTGAACATGTGCAATTACCATTATTTTAACAGTTTATGGTTAGGTTAATTTGGTCCTTATTGTCAAATCTGTAAAATTTGAGATATTGTATTATTCAAACAATAAAAAACAAAAGAAATAGTGAGTGATGGACATCATCGACTCTCTTATTTGCATATCGCTGAGTTGCGCATTGAACTGTTTTGTGAAAAATAAGCGAAACTTAAAAATGTCATAACTTTCTTATTTTACATCCGATTTCGATGAAATTTGCAGCGTTATGTTTGTTTGATTTTTCTCTATCGATTCGAATCAACAATTTTCTGGGGTGGACTTGACCTTTAAGTACAAAACCATTTTATTATAAATTGATCATGTTTTCTTTCTTATCAGTAAATCTGAAAACTTAAATATTCCAATGTGATAATTTTAAGTCATTTTTTTCTTAAATTTCATTTGTATTTTAAGATTTGTATATCTGTAAAAAAATATATGACTTTGAAAGTATTAGAGATGATTGACATTGTAAACTTAGTTTTTTGCAATTGTATTATACTTGATAGAGATTGAAGAAAAAAATAATGGAAGTATTCATTCAAGCTTATTTGTTTACATTTGTCATAAATGCAATTTGTACTTGACAATATGTTTAGAAACAAAAAAGTGGTGGGAACATTTTCTTCATATTTAATTGCATCACTCACTTTGCCATTCAAAATGTAAGTAACTACTGACAGATCGTTGGATTGATTATTTCCTAGTTGTTGTGATTTCCCAAGCTAGGGCACCATCCACTCTCATACGCACAATCAATCACACCACCCTCACACACATGTATAAATTTTTACATATCATTGAGATTTTTTTTTCTTAAATAATCTCTGAGCCTGTTGGCAATGATTTGAAATTACTATATTATATTACATGTTTACCATAGATCATAGCAAAAGTTATCTCGGGCAAAGGGCTCAATCGCTTATTGATTTGTTTGTTTATTTTATTTGTTTGTTGTTAATTCATTGCGTGGTTTTGAGTACACTATTGCAGACCAATCTTTTGCAATCGACACAAATGGGTGATTTCACAGTAATGGTGCAACTTGAATGCATGTACAGTATTATGAAAAGCAGAAATTGGCCTAATAAAGTGTCGTGGAGTGGCAGTTTGGACGCTCACCTTGCAATCAGAGGGTCATGTGTTAGAATTCTACCGCGGCTTAGCGTCTTTTTGAAGTGTGTCAGTCCACACTTTGCCACTCTCCACCCAGGTGTTAAATAGGTACCCAGTAGGATGGGGAAGCCTATGAAGTATGCATAGCAATGGAGTCTTGTAACTCTTGTTGGAGACTCCCCAGGGAGTTAAGGAAGGTCATTGTGTGTGGGCATGTCAGGGGTAATAATAAGCGCTATATGAATGTAACTATTATTATCATTATCAATATAAAATATTAGCATATTATACCTATAGCTATACTACATGCACATGGATTAAGATTTCTGAATATAATTCAATTCTGCAAATGTCAGCACATACATGTAAATGCAGACATCAAGGTTGATGAAAGCCTTAAAACACTCAAATTAGTTATTGGCAGTGGCTAAACAATACAGAGGTCAAACAAAAGTAGTATTTCCCGACTTGGAATATGTGTACATTGTCTCTGTTGACATGAAGAAATATTGAAGCTTATTGAATTGAGAAGTGCAAAACCAATAAATTGATAATTGATTGATTGGCCGAATACATTATTCTCAAGTGTTTTCCTGTATACATTTCTGGTACATCCACCTGATCATACACAGTCTCTTTTATTCAGCGCAAGAAGGACATCAAGCATTTTGCTCTAGTTTCGCAAATTGAAAAAAAACGATGATTTTGTAGATTGAATAAGGCACATATTAGCAAAATTCAAAGCCGAGTCTCCTGGAGGGTATTGCACTCGGCGTCCTTTTGCTTATAATCTGCTGACTTTAGCATGTACGATACAGCAGGGATTGTGAATAATGACACTGTGAAAGACACTTAAAGATAAAATACCAGTTGTGGTAATGATCTCAAAATAAGTTCGAATAGAATCCAATAAAACACCTACCAAAGTGTTTGTATGAATGAATTAAAAAAATGTGCCAATTGGCTCTGGAAAAAAGAGTAATTGCTGAGAAATTTGCAAAATAAGCACGGAATTCCATGAAATGTTGGATATTTTCCCCAAGCAATATTAATCCCTTATATGCCTTTTTGTGTTAGTTATCATCAGAATTGTCGGTTTTTAACAAAGATTTCATGATTTCAAAAGTTGAGTTGATTTCAATGTACCAGTACTACATGTAGATCTATAATAATATGGTGGTAATTAAATTTGATTTTAAAAGCTTTCTCATAAATTAATTGTTGGCTGTAATTACTTTCTTTTACCTTTAACAGGATTCTTGCTAAATCACATGCCTTACTTCTTTTAATATTGATAACTATTATTTCAATTTGATTTTATTTTATTTCAAAATTTGCAAAATGTCCTTTGTAAACAAATGAAAACTCACCAAATTGTCAAGAAATCAATGACTTTATGGATATACATTCATATCTAGAAAAAAATTTTGTGAACAAACATGCATTTCATATGTTGACTTTGCTGGCTTTCCATAGTTGCGATTGATCGGATCAATCACAACTCTTTGTAAGACAGGCCCCAGCAGGTATCACATTCAAAGTCATTGCCATGTCCCGTGGATCAATTTAAATATTGTCAGCTTGATAGTGTCGACTAAACAATCCATAGATTAGTGTTATTGAATTACAGATTATGATAAACCATGAACCTTGAGAGATTGCAATGTAGGGAATGTTTCAAACTTGATTCGGGGTTCATTTATTACTAGGGATTTTCATTTAAATATCCTGAATCTCTAATTATCATGATTTTTTTTCTTCTATTTTTACAATACTTAATCCAGTATTGTAAAAAAAAAAAAAGCACTAAAAATGCAACCAGCAGCCCTCACATACTCTGAGGAGAACAGGCTTTATTTAAAAAAAAAATATTTTTTATAATGATATGGGGAAGAAATGTGGATGGGTATATACACCAGTTTTGAAAAGAATACAAATTTTTGGAATTTTATTATATTTGTATCTGATTAGATGTGAACAATTACAACATGATATTGATCCTTGTTTTAAAAAAAAGTAAAATTATCGTCAAGCACTTAATTTCAGTGTAAGTATCTCTCCATGGGAGATTATGACTGTCAATTATGAAGGGATATTGTATGGTGTTGGCTCCTATGAAATTCATAACAATGATAAAGTGATTTGAAAACATTGAAAATCATGAACTTGAGAGCCTGATAGAATCATGTAATGACATTCCTATGGTGGTTCTGAAGTATGATGGCAACGTCAGGTTGTCCTGTTTTTATGATTTATCTTCACATTAAAAAAAAAAGTTTTAGTCACAAACTTTGCAACTTTTGGTGTCCAGTTGACCTCTTTTTATTTCGGGGGGGGGGGGGTGCAACTTTTAAGACTTCGGACACGAATTTAATCATACTGTTCGCTGTGAAGTTCATGACCATTCCTCATTGTTTTTATGATTTATCTTTAATTTTTTTAATAAGTTTTAGTCACAAACTTTGCAACTTTTGGTTGCCAGTTGACATTTTTTTTTTTTTCAAGGGGGTTGCAAATTTCAAGACCTGAGACACGAACCTAATCATGCTGTTTGCTGTGAAGTTCATGACCATTCCTCACTGTTTTGAGGATTTTTTAAAATTATTTTCTTTTAAGCGTTGGTCACAATCTTTGCAAACTTTTGGTTGCCAGTTGACCTTTTTCCTCTTTTTTTTTTTGGGGGGGGGTGGAAATTTTAAGACTTCAGACACGAATCTTATCAGGCTACCCTTAAGGAGGGGAAAGGTGGGTGTAAATTGGGCAGTACATTTACAAACATTGGTATGTATTTGTGACACGTTCAAATTATTTTGTTTTCTACCACGTTATGTGAAAGAAAATGCCTTGCAATTAATTTGAGATAAACATTCGGCAAAAATGCATGCTTGCTTGTCATTGACCCCATTTACACATACAAGTGAAAATGGTGTGAAGTTGGCCTCACGTTGCCTTGAACGTATGTGTGAACACACAAGTGGACTGACGCTGCCTTGAAGCTGCCTGATTTTGCTCCACCTCTGGAGGTCGTTTGAGGGCGCCTTCAAGGCGGCGAGCCGCCTTCTCCTATGTGTAAATACTAAGCGGACTGAGGTCGACTTTCAGGAGTCACGTGATCATTGGCTTGTGCAATAGTTGGGAATATGTCATCGATCTAGCTCTATTGTATCGCAGTCTTTCAAGTGGCCCTGCCGCTGGCCGCCGAACCATATGTGTAAAAGGGGGTTTGTCAAGGCGTCTTCACGGCAGCGTCAAGCCGACCTTCTCTGCTATGTGTAAACAAACTTTCGTAATATTTTTGGAGGCGGCTTGACGCCAGCATGAGGCCGACTTGATTAAACCAGCCCATGTGTAAATAGGGTCATTGTCTCTCACCAGAATTTTTGGAACCAAATATTGTATTTATTTTCGTATTAAAAATATTTCACAAACCCCTCGTCATAATACAGGTACATGAATTTCTGTTTAAAAGTACATGATATGTTGAATAAAACTCTGTATTTTTCTCTGTTGAAATGCGTTATGTAGTAGCTAGTTACCGTAGTTACAAAATGGTTCAAAATTGAAAGCTTTCATTTCCATGTGTCATATTGTTGCAATATTGTTGTAGTCCAGAAAAGCATTCAATATTGCTTTTTTCTTATTACGTT
This sequence comes from Lytechinus pictus, assembly GCF_037042905.1. Lineage (NCBI taxonomy): Eukaryota > Metazoa > Echinodermata > Echinoidea > Temnopleuroida > Toxopneustidae > Lytechinus > Lytechinus pictus. Next base: position 42,185,212 of record NC_087249.1, read on the forward strand.
TAAAAATATGTGCGTGTTATATGTGGTATTTGATTTGCAGAGTTTTCTGATTTGCCAACATCTAGAATTGCAAAGAGAAATAAAATCTCTAGCTATCATTTTCTGTTGCAAATTCACTCATACGTTGCCTTCTGTTTTTTTTTGCAATTTTCATTTACTTCAATAGGATGCGAAAGATGAGGTAAGTTTATCCTTTACTTAAGTTTAGCAAAATATCCCGCATGCCTGCCTTATCCTAGTATATATCGTGAAGGTAGTTTTCAGCCATATTTTATTTTTTATTTTAGTTCACATGTGGATATTTTCAGTGTGCATTGGTATGTATGGTCATCACCTCTTTCAGAACCTAAAGAACGTTAACCCACAATCTTTAACTTGGATGAGAACCAACCCCTCCCCTCCTCATTTCTCCTGCAATGAATGCATCCTATTAAACCCATTGATAACTAAACAGTGTGACTTGCATCTAGGCTTTTTACAGAGACAACCTGGTTCCAGTAGGCAGTGGGTTAAAAGAAGCATAACGATATCAAATTCACAAACCACTGAAGAGAGAGAGAGGGATAAGGAAAGTGTTTACAATTGAATTCTCGTAAAACCAATAATGGCCATCAGACATTGGTGAGGGATGTTTTATTAATGAGATTTTTTTATTAAAAAAATACCCAATAGTCTTATACTTAAAAAAAAATATGTTAATGGAAATGGAAATTTTCCTTTTTGTGGGGGGCGAAGGGGAACAAGTATGTAAATGCTTTGTAATATCTGCTTCTTCTCATCAATGCAAACTGTATACAGGAATCAACTTTCCTCCATAACACTCTACTCATCAATGCATAATGTATACAGGAATCAACTTTCCTCTATAACACCCCACCCCCCCCCCCCCCGAATATTTTCATGACTTTCTTTATTTTTCATTTTTTGTCTTATTCTTATAAAGACATACGTTCATTGTTTTTGCCACGTTCTTTTGGTCGGATCTCTGTGTATAGTGGTTGCAAATTTGTGTTGCTTTGCATATATGCATATTTTCAGCTTTGTTTAAGATTTTGAATATTTCATATTTTGGATGATATGAATGTTATAATATTTTGTGATCCTATTCTCTATTTTCCCTGTTATTGTTTGGGCTTGTGTCAGTATATTCATTGGCAAACTAGGTGGTATGAATTTGAAGGATGTTGAGTCAGTGATAGATAGTTGCTTGCTCTTGTATATTTGGTCTTCTCAGATATCATAATCATGATCATCACCATCACCACTACCACCACCACCAACAACCCACTATCATCATCATCATCATCATTTCCATCACTATCATCATAACCATCATCATCATCATCATCAATGGTTATACACTGATAATTTATCTCTTTCCCTTCCTTCCTTCCTTCTCTCTCTCTCTCTCTCTTTCTCCTCACTTTCAATCATCATCATGATCATCATCACTATCATCATCATCATCATCATCATCACCATCATCTTCTTCATTGTCATCATCACCACCATCAAAATCATAAACATCATCATTCTTACCACTATTACAACCATAACCACCACCATCCTTATCATCACCACCGCTGTCATCACCATTGCCACCACCGCCATCATCACCATCATCATCACCACCACTGCCATTGCCACCACCATCTTCATCATCATCATCATCATCATGGTTCATTTCAAAGTTTAATGCATCCAGCAGGCGATGCCACCCGGATCTATCTCTGCACCTCTGACACAAGAAAACAACTCCCTCTGTGATAGGATGATAGCTTTTAAATTGCATTGTTTTGACTAATCGTGCTCTTTCGCTTGACTCCTGCACCTACCCACCCATTGTCTCCTAATCTCAGCTATGAAAATTATTTTAAACGACACTGGAAGGACAGATATGAGAACACCTGTCATTTGTGTGGATGGTAAAGTTATTTACAGACTCTTCAGAAAGGTTCAGAACTAATCGTTATTTTATTTTAAATGTCAAATTTTCTTTATTTAAATTGAAAATAAAAGGTGAATTAAACAGGTGGGTAGATGAATCTGAATATATACATGTATCTTCAAAACAAGTGAGTGCCCAAAGTAGCATTGGTGCAGGAATTGTTGAAAAATGGGACAAGCACTCCATCAATATTCTTTATCGCTCCATAGCATTTTTCTAATGGGTATTAGTTGGTGTTAGCCCCTCCCCTCCATTCTTCTCTCTTTATCTTTATCTTTATCCATTTTTCATGTTTCATATTTCGATCATTTATGGATATTTTCTATGATGATGACTTATCTTATGCTCTTCACCATGTGCATCTATGCAGACATGCCAACCCTTCCCCTTTTAGAGTATTTTTGCTATGCTATTGCTATTTTTGCTATGCTATTTTTTGCTATGAATACACCAATACTTTTTTTGTATGATTTGTTACTTTTTTTAAAATTTCCAATCGTGGAGTATGTATTATACACAGCGTGCGACCCTAGTGCCAGTCCGATGGTCCCAGACCGGTAAAAATCACTGTCGGGCCAGTAACTTGTTGCATGAAAAGAACAAGTAAATTTTTGCCTACGAGCACATGTTTAAAATGGTGAATTATCAAGTTTTCAAGTACAGTCATTTCACATGTTTTTTCACCGATCTCACTACAACAGGCTGGTAATTGTTAGGTTGAGACAAATCTTTTAAAATACTCTCTTTTTTTGTCAAAAAATACTTTTTCCCCTTAGAAGAATCCTTTTTTTTGTTGTAGAAGGTTGGCAGGTCTGTCTATGTCTGTGTCTGTCTCAGTTTGTGTTTTGGTTTTGTCTGTCTGTCCCTTTGTCATCTCATAAGAGGTTACCCCTAGAATCCCTTGGGTCACAGTTAGGCACCCCTACCAAAATCCCCCAGTGGCTTGGAGAAGTCACTTTGCATCAAACCTGAGATTGTACTTCATCTCTACTGACACAAAACCAAAAAAGAAAAAAATGTCTACCATTTTCATCTGTATCTGTTCCCTTGAGATCCCTTTTTTTTTAAATTGTGTTTGTGTGTGATTTTTATGAATTTCCATTTTGTATTCTTCACCAACCTTGCTTTTGGGGCAGAAAAGTGGTTTTGTTTTGTGCTTTCTGAAGTTTTGTCACTAACCAAAGAGGATGATTGTCATTAAACACATCACAACATGTAAATAAGAAAATAAGCATTTTTGATGAAAACCCCATCATACTTAGAATCTGGTGCAAAGTATAAAATATGAATATGCCGTTATATATACATGTAATTTCTCTCATCTCCCCATCGCCTTCCCTCCTTGTCTTTGCTTACCCTTCCTCTATCATTATTACTGTTATTATAATAAATATATTCATTTGCTTTTATTGCGATGTATGTATATTTGAGTGCCTATGTCCTCCCAGTCACATAGTAAAAGTTTCCTCCCCCAATATACTACCTGCTTGCCATCTACTGGTATATGTTATAAGTGAGCCTTCCTGTTGTATTATATAATGCACCTTCATTATGCATGCTTGATTTTACTTCATATCATACTCTATACTCTTATGAAGGTGTTTTTGTATTCAATAATTCCATAATTATTACTCTGGATTTGTAATCCAGAGTAGAATATCAATATTAGTATAAAGAGTAGGATTTATATAGCATCTTTCCAGAGGATACAATGTGCGACTATTATTACCTCGGCTTCAGCTCGAGCTGTCGCTACATCAGAACTGCTCAGTGCAGATCCGTTCATTATTATAAGTTTTTTTTTCGGGTTGCGCACGTGTAAAACAAAATTATGGAATATTTAGGTGGTTTCAAACCGCCTCGATCATAAGAATCCCCGTTAAATTACGGGAACTTTTTTGGGCTAAAAAATACCCATTATTTATTCCTGCATTCACACCGCCCCGAAACATACCCTTCGGGATAAGTTCCTGAAGTTACGAGCATGCGCAGTATGGTCTGTATAAGCAGGCAAGGCGCGAGATTCAAAATCACTAGCCCAGCAGCCACCCAAGGTGCCCGCGCCCAACGACACGCTGGGCTAAAAGTTCCCGTAAATTGCTTTCACATTGCCAAAATACATGCGACCTTGGAAAAATCCCCGCGAAAGTTCTCGTAATTTCGCCAAGTACCTACTATTTAGCGGGTATTTTCTTTCGGGGGAAATTACGTGTAGTTTGCTTTCACATTACCAAAATACCTGGTATTTTCTGATCGGGGTAAATTTCCCGATCAGAGAATACCTGGAACTGACGAACTTCGAGGCGGTCTGAAACCACCTTTTGAGTACCTCCTGCCCCAGTTTGGTTTGGTATTTTTCCGGGAGGGAGGAGGGGGGGGGGGGGCGTTACATTAATGTATCCTAACTCCATGCCATATCACTTCACCCTTTTCATGATGTGAACTTATGACAGGTGTATAAACGTATTCATCTCTCCATTTCTCTCAGTAAGTGCTGTGAAGTATTGAAATCGATCTAGATTGTAGAACTGTATATTTTGGGCACATTGTATTCAATCACCCAGAATTACAGTATTGGCAATTCCCCTTGAGAACTTCAGGGATCATGGTTAGACACAGAACCTGAGAGGAACAGTTAGGTCCAAGCAAGTTCTTGTCACCGGAATAGAAGTTGGTACGGCAGTCGAAAAAGTTTGCGTTTGTGCAAATTTGATATGAATGTGATCAATGAGTAAAAATAAAATCAAATGTAAAAATAATGCTTTTCAAACTAGGAGAAGATTTCATAAAAAAATTTTGTCTCATAAGTTGTCATATCTGATTACTTTCCTCGATTATGATGTGGAAGTACACAGTTAATGTGTGAGCTGTTGGATAAAACAGACCTTTCACAATTAAGAATGCCCAAATCACTTAAAAACAACAAGGTTCTTAGTAATGTTTCATAATCAATGATCTTATCGAAGTTTACCGTGGAACATGCATGACAAAATTAATTAGTCTCCCCTTCCCTGTTTGTGAGATCAAATTTGGAAAAACAAAGCCAAAAATGGGTATGATCTATTTGGATTTATTTGCTGAATAAAATTAGTATAACAAAAAAATAATAATATACTGATTTGTTTAGCGCAGAAACTATGTGCATATATATTTCTGCGCTGTAATTAAGAGCTTATGAAATGCTTGAAAACAAATTTAGATGAGAGAACAAAAGAAAGTAGGGAATTAATGGAAAAGATAGGTTTTTAGTCTATGTTTGAACGTTTCTACTGATGGAGAGGATCTAATTACATATGGCAAGCCATTCCATAATGTTGGGGCTGAGCAGGCGAAAGCACGATCTCCCAAAGTAATCTTTGTATTAAGGAAGGAGTATTACTGAAGGAGTTAATTATCGTCAGAACTGCGCAGTGTTATTAATATAGAAACTGTTCACACTGGTGAAATCATTTCCACAAATAGAATATCATCGGTCAGGTGGGAGTTGGTTACATTGGTGTGACTATAGCATTATTACAAAATGCATGGATTTATTGCTCATATTTTGGGATTAACATCTTGTGTGAACATAACCGAGCTCGCTTGACCTTCACCTGAGGAACTATATGAACTTCAAGGTTTTAACAGGCAGTCATCTGAACAGGGCACCTTGATTAATCATCCAACTCTGTTTCTGCATTAGGAAGAATCTACCAGTCAAGGGGGTCGTTCAAGGTCAGGCCTACATCATTATTAATCCGTAGAGGGCCAAATAGCAAGGTTCACATGACAGACAACGGATTGATCTTTGGTCTATTCCTGTATGTGCCTGTTGGCATGTGGTTTCAAAGCTTTTGGGAGCATACTCATTCAAGTTTACAGAAAATCGAAACTGAATTTGATTTAATAGTGAGCTGTTTTCACCCACCACTGTCATAAGCCTTTACATGTACATGTACGTGTGTCGAGACATGTTCACATTTAAATTGCAAGTTCAATTTTAAAAGTTTGACTGTAAGATCAGCAGCCATATGAACATAGCCCTTTTATATGTATTCTGTGGTAGAGAGTGCCTCTGCCCATGTAACAAATTATTTTTTTTAATCTTTAACAGTATCGTGTGAACAGCCCATCTGTTGGAGAAAAACGCTTTGTCTTTATGGGGGTGAAATCCAAGGGGTTAATATCTTACTCCTATGGGAACGCTTGACAAGACCTATCATGACATCACTACTTCATGTTCATATGCACATGTGGATAAACATTTTTGTATACATATATGATATATGACATTATATTTGGAGTATACCATTTCATAGTGAGTTTGTATTCGCTGTAACGTCTGCATGTAGCAATTTTGTGTATTTAGAACACCGCATTCTCCTTATATGACCTATTAAACATAGCCGTATTCCATTTGAAAAAAAAAAGAAAATAAATAATTTCCTAAATAGTTCCCCATTTTCTGCGATTCTATAGTGTATAACATCATTTCTTGAAATCTTAATCTAGTTTACATACTGGTGGTCTCTAAATGTTTTAGTGGAAGTAAGAAATATGTGATCAGGAGCTTATTTTCCCTGTATGTTATATTCATTGAATATAATTATGTTTGACATATTGCACTAATGATCATACTCACGAGTGTAGGTGAGCACTGAGAATGGAACAACACTGGTGTTAAAGTGGGATTTCATTCTCACATGAAGAAAACTCCACTCTTGAACTCAGGAGTGTTATAGGGGTACTCCAGACTGAAAATCATATGATTTGAACAGATAAGGAAAATTCAAAAAAAAAAAGACACTAAAAGATTTGATTAAAATTGTACAAGCAATAACAACATTTTAAAGATTTGCATTATTTAGGTGAAAGAGTTCTATATCTTCATGAATACTAAAAGAGCATTGATGATGTCATACATCCCCACTTATCATATGGAATTATGTTTATTCAAATTTTGTCCCCCAAGGATAAAAAAACTTGACAACTGATTTAATGCATTGAATATTCATTGCTGCAACTTATTTTATCATTAGGGAGACATGTCATGTATGTATGTATGAAAATATGGAATAGTTATGTTCTCATGTAGTAACATCAGAAAAAGGAAAGTAGGGATGTGATTTCATCAGCCCACCTAATGTATATTCATGATGACGTACATGTAACTGTTTTTTTACAAAATATTGCTTAACAAGAACTTTATTTGTTATCAGATTTTTATGAAATTGTCAGCATTTTGCTCAATGAATTTTATACTATATTTATTTAGGTATAATTATTTTCATCCCGGAGTACCCCTTTAAGAATTCCACTTGGCAGCGTTAATGGAAGACCACGCCCTTGTGTTCAAGATTACACCAAGGATTATGAATATAACACCACTGGGAGTTTTTTTAACTAGCACCGTAATTTCAACACCGGTGTATAATGCTTGATGTGGTCTTCTACACTTTAGGTGTAGTATCTACGCTACAGCGTTCACGGCGAACAGGTGTGCAAGAAAATGGTAAGTGTACAGAATATTTCAATTGAGTCCTCAAAGATTAAAAAAAATAATCCTTATGATTCAAAATAATCCCAATGTTCGGCTGGTCACCATTCACAACTGATCTGGGGGAATCCTGTAAATTTGAAAAGAAATTATGCAAGGGGGTGAGACCCTGTGTCAAAGAGTTCTAACTATGGAAAATGTGCCATTGTGGCAACTTCCATGGTGAAAGAACTCAAAGCCAATCATAACCAAGATGTCCATGATAGTCACCATATAATGGTAAAGTTACAATAGTTGTAACCTTTTTGGTGAAACAGGTCCCTGGACAACTTGTTTTGGTCAAGAATAATGATCGCCCATATGATCCAGCCCATTGTCAAACTGACAACAGGTTCATCACGGTAACCTGGCTCATTTTTCTGATCATCCTGCTTAATCGCCAAGACAACCACCCCACGACCAGCGTGACTGAGCATGACTGTCCGAGCAAGTGGCACGCATTGAAAAGCCGCCGCTTCGTGTATATATATAGAAGGAAAAGAGGGATCCCCCAAATTGGAGCTTCTCTAGTTCTGCAAATTACTCTCCTTTTGCTTCATATAGGATATGGGGGATGGCAGAAGAACGGTGTCTTCTTCTTAATCCCGGCCTGGATTAGCCAGACCTTTTGTCTTTTCCATTCTGCCTTGTTTCACTTGGCGAAGACTTAAAAGGTAGTGATTGGGCTTTGTGCCGTTGCACCTGCTGCGCCTGTTGCCATGGCAATGTGTTTTTGAGGCGTATGTTCACCTAATTGGCCAGGACAGGAGGCGGCTGATGGTAAGGAGTCGTCATGTACAGACTACAGTACCTCAGCTGGGATGCACGTCATCCGTAGAGACTTTTCCCCCCTTTTGATATTTTATTATATATACAGTATATCAAGAATTCAAAATTTGGGGGGTGGGGTGGCAGTGGAGTAATTTGCCTACATTTAATTTCAACTGACTTTATTTTCTTGACGTAACGAAGAAATGTGATTGAGCCATTCTTTAATCGCCCATATTATACACCAGGTTCATATGTCTTGGATGAAGTGATAGACATATAATTATTATTTGTTTAAAAAGATGCCAGTTTTGTTTAATAATCCTGATGCTATCTCTCATGAACGGTAAAGAGATAAATTACAAAATATTAGAAGAATTAGGAATTGTATGGGCCTTTTTACTGAATGAAAGATTTTAAGAGAGGTTAACCCTTTTAGAATCCTTTGTGAAGGTCTCCGAGAGAAAGACTCTAACAAGGAGCAAGGTACTGTTCCTTCCCTGTATTAACTATTGATAATGGAATTAAAATGTTGTATTTCGGTAAATGGTTTAAATGATTTGATTTAGATATTTGAAATGGATTTCCCCAAAATAATTGATAAGGAAGACATATTTTCATGATCTATAAGAAAAAATAATCCTCACATTGAGCACTTAGCACCTGATGAAGGGCGGATATAACCCCGATCATCAAGCAAATCACGTTGCAATTGCAACACTTGAACTTGGTGGGAAGTGGTTTCCTGTACATGATCTTCACCAGGGATATGCTGCTTATCAGCCACTCAAACCCTATCAGGGTAAACTGAGAGATTGGTCAATGGGGTGGGGTAGGGGTTATCGCAGGACTTGTCTGCCTCTCGTCTGCCCGTGTGATAGAAGGTCTGTTGCTGTATTCAGACTTGGGAAACCTTGTTGTATCACCACTAGAGAATCACAAATCTGCATCCTTATGAGAGGCAGTGAAAACAGTGTTTTTCCATACCCTAGTTTAATCAAGAAGGAATTTAATGAGAACTGCCATGATAGGACAAAATATGGTCTTTTTTGTCAGTAGTTGCTTCATCTGTGGAGGTAAAAGACTGATGCTTAATACCTCAGTCACATTTGCTCTACGGCGGCCGTACAGCGAGTCGAAAACGGCCGTTTTATTCATTTTAATTCAAACCAACTATATGTAGCTAGTACAAAAAAATGTTAAAACGGCTGTTTTCGACTCGCTGTACGGCCGCCGTAGAACAAATGTGACCAAGGTATTAAGAAGCCATGGAGAAACATCTTGGTAGTTGTTTCTTTATAGCGAAACAGGATTTTGTTAACTATGGAATAGATAGCAAAATCTTTCTACAACATTAGTTCTATAAAGATATACAGCGGAAAGAAGCCTTGGATGGATATCCATACTGTCTTACCCATGATTTGCCAGCTGTCACTTTAAATGAAAAAATATATATATTTTATATACTTCTTCATTTTATAATATGTCATCTTATGTACCAGTCGATCCATATGTATCAGTGGATCAAGGAATCACAGGGGGGGGGGGTAGCTAGCACACACAGGATCACTCCAGTTATGTCCCCACCCCATTACCAAGGGCATTCATTATCACTTTTCATTGTCTTTATCGAAAAGTTTCACTTTTTCCCATGGGGGGGGGGGGGTGCTCTTGACCCACCACTGACTCTGTGTGGGTTTGTTTCCAATTCGTCTAATGCCAATTTGTCCAATTGCCAACTCGTCTACTATCATTTGGTATACCATCAGTTCGTCCACTATCCACATGGTCTAATTGCCAATCTGCCCACTCAACATTTAGTCTAATAACCAGTTGGTCCAATAGCCATTCAGTCCATATACCATTTGGTCTAATTGGACTAAGTGTTAATTGTGCAAAATGAATGAAAATAAAATCGATATTAGACCAACTGGTTATGAGACGAAATGGTCATAAACAAAAATGGTGATTAGACGAAGTGATGATTAGACGAAGTGATGATTGGATCAAATGGTTATTGGACCAAATGGTTGTTAGACGAAATGTCGATGGATGAAATGGCATTAGACTAAATGAAAGTAGACCATGTGGTGAGTGGACGAGTTGGCAGATACGAATTGGCAATTTACATTTTGTGTGTATATGCCCTACCAGTTATTCCTTTTATCTAGATTCCTTTCTAATCAAGGGCCCATTTCATAAAGAGTTACAACTATGGTAACTTTGATATTATAGCAACCACCATGGTAACAGGGCTCAGGAGCCAATCACAATCAATGATTCCATGGAAGTTACAATAATGGCAAAGTTAGAATAATTGTAAGTCTCTGTGAAATTGTCCCCAGATAAAAATCGTCTGAACAGACTCCTATTCCCACCATCATCCATCATCACCTGTGTGGTAGGTTTATCACATTGATATTCCAATCAAAATTTTATTCTCTTCAATTTCGAGACATACATTACATGATATATCTATTCATACCTGCTTATCATTTATTTGATATTGTATTCAATGCCTTTATCGATTCAGTGTTTCTTTTAGTGACTAAGTAGTTAAAAATTCAAATGATCCCATATTAACCATGACATTTTTTGCGATGCTTGTTATATTTTTGCAATCATTGTGTCAAAATCTAAAAAGTTGGATCCTTGATCTTCGTTTTTTTGTACAAAAGGCACATCTCAAACATGAATGGAATAAAATTTGAGGATTCATTTTTTTTATATTGCTAATTGGTATACCATTACTGTTTTTGAAGAATTTCTGTTATGAAAAATAAATTTTACTCAAAAGTAGGCACAAAATCACAGCAACCATTAATATCAAATCTTATCAGAAATCAGTCAAGTAAAAATTGATATTATAATCGATCACTTCAATTTTGTTGAAATGTAATGTTAGATTCACATGAAACAAAACTAATAATTTCATCTAATTTATTCACTGCTTGAATCCATAGAACAACTGAGAAATTACAGTTCACCTTTTTTCTTATTTTTTTCCTTCAAACTGAACACATGGACGTTTACAACGAGACAGAAGTTATTAACGGTAAAGTCACCCTCATCATCGAGGGAAGAATTGGATGTTAGTGGAAGAAAATGTGCCATTTCCCCCTCACTCATTAGAGAGGTGTATTGTTGTCTGCCATGGATCGGTGCGACCTAATTGGACGTAGCACATTGAACCCCCGTGACTGGATGGGTCAAGATAATTGAGAGGGATCCCCACACTCATCACCCATGCCCCCCCACACCTGCCCCATCTCTTAAACCCCTCTTCCCCTCGCTCCTAGGCTACGTTTAAATCACCAATTTTGTACGATTGGAATTATGGTTTGAAAAGGTGTTTGGTTCGTACCATGAATGCATTTAATCAACACACTTTAACTGAAGAGTCACTGTTTTTTATAACCATGGTTGCAATTAATCTTTTCCTTTTTTTTAACCATAAAATTAGTTGCAATGACATCTAGTTCATACCATTGTTTTGTTTAATCAACACTTATTGACCATAGAATCATGCTTTCATACATGTAGGTGTTTAGTTCATACCATGGTTGTGTTTAATCAACTTTTCGTCAGTTGTTAAAATATAAATCTTTCAAAACGCAAACTTGAAAAGCTGAAAAAGATGTATGACATGCAGATGATGCAGTGATTCCTTTTTTATCTGTGTCTGAACGCAATCAACCCTGATTTATTATTAGAGCTTGGAGGTTGGATTGTAATCGTCCATTGATAAGTGATTCATCAGACTCCAGATAGTTCCGGTACACCTTAAGTCTAATACCCCTTTTATAAACCCAATAAAACCTATCCTCCAATTAGCCGCCTAAGAGTAATGCGGATAATTCAATAAAAATTGCGTTCACAAACTCCGAAAATTATCCGCATTATTTTTACGAGCGCCCGTCCTGAAAAAGGCGGATAATCGTCATGACAACTGGACACACCCCCTATGATGCGGTTGTGTTGGAAAAGGGTGACCTTGTGACCGCACCATGGCAATTATCCACATTATTTGGAAATACGTTCATAAACTCAAAATCTTGTCCCGATGCCGCTATTATGCGGATAATAGCAGCATCAGAATAATGCGGATAACTCTTGTCCTCTGATTTTACAACCAAATTATGCTGCTATTAGCGGCATAATCGGGTTTTATTGGGTTTATGAAGGGTATTAATGGAGCTAACCCAGCTTGTACACTGCTTGCTTGCTTTCTCCAAGTAACTTAGAGGCCGTTCTCATTACGCTTTCTAAAACTAGTTTACTGGAAACCGATTCAGGAAACCAGTTTGTAAAATCGCTTTGCTAGCGTTCCCACTTGATCACACGAAAGTGGTTTTCAAAATCACTTCATGTAAAGCAATCTTGTTGCTATGAAAATGCTCTCAGTGGGTTGACACGTTTTGCGCAAAAATCGAAACCGCAGCATAGGCATTCTACACCTGTCGTGTGGAGTAGCGCGCTCAAAATGTGCGAAGATCGCTTCCCGAAGAATGGTTGTGTCCTCACGCTAAAACCAGTTTAACTAGGCAAAGCGATCTTGAAAACTACATCGCGAGGTGGATTTCTGAACCGGTTTGGAAGATCGCTTCGACCGTTCTCACTACACGTTGAACTAGTTTCCACTAAACTAGTTTAAACAATGGTCGTTAGAGTGACAGGCTTAAACATTGCTTGAAATTTCGAACAGCGTTTTTACACTGTGGTGTGACATATTAATGCATTTCTATCGACATCATCTTTGTTTCTACTATTTGTACATGTATGATAATTCTATTTATGGTATAAATTCTATATTTGGATTTTCACAAGTTCTTATCATAATCCTCAATCACTTGCCTTATAATATTACTTTCTTCTTGGAAATTCAACCTGTGGACTCTGTGAAAGATAGAATTTCAGTCAATTTAACTAAAAATATCCAAAGATAATGAGAAGTGAAAATAAACTTAAGCTTCATTCATAATGACTCATATTTATCACCTATGGAGTTTAACAATAACTAACAATAAGGTCGATTGAATATAATGCATTCATTATTATTTGGCATGCAGAGATGAATAAAGTATAATGGCTGAGAAAATACCCAAATCGGACCTCAGCAAAGTGTCTTATAAGATGTCCAACAGTGTCCCTTTGTTTTGGCAACCTAATTTTCCTAGAATAGTTTGGTTAAGAAAATAAATGATTTCCTATTTCAGAGAAGTAAATGTGAAATTCAGCTTGTTCCATATTTGAATTTCGATGGTGTCTTAAAAAAGTGTAGAAATTGAATTTTGTTAGTTCTGAAATATATTATGCTAGGATGTTCATGCAAGATATGGAAAAGTGTGATTTATATTTTGAAATATATTGTAATTGATTAATTCATTTATCAAATATTATGGGATGGGATATCAATATAAGTATTGTTTAGGACTGGCTTGTCCCTGATTTTGAATATTACAATAAAATATGAAACATCAGAAAGAAATCATTACAGGCTAAATGAGAAATGATAAAATAATGTTTGATTCCCATTTATGAGTTCTGTGCCCTATAATGAAATAAATGCAAAAAATTATACCTCTTCATATTTGCTATTTACTGTTACTGTAAAATGTGTGTTACAGGGCACTGATTTAGAAATGAAGATGTTCAAATTTCGTTTAAAATTATGACAGAATGTAAATTCAAATAATACTATGTTGTTGAGATATTGTGCGTCACAATCACATCCTGCAAAGAACTAAAGCTTCAACAGAAAAATAGATCATGAAAAATGACGTACCAAATGATTTCTAAAGGTTTGACTGGGGAATTCATAGAAATGTTACCCAAAATAATATGAAAAGAAACTAAGTTATATTGAGCAAATGAAATCTCTCATACATTACATAGTGTAATATGTCATAGTTTAAACTGAAGACTATACAGATATTAAAAGTGACCTCTAGAATGTTTGAAAACATGGAAAGTGGAAATATTTTGGTGAACAATTTCGTGAGGGGAACCTTAGAAGAAAAAGATGTGACGTAAGGGACGTCCCACAGCGCCCCCTTGTATGGGACAAGTCTCATTTCCTCTTAGATGCGGGGGAGACCTTAAGGCTACCACAGACTTGTTTGAAAAGTAAACTTAGGACCAAATGAACCAGTGGGATGTTGAGCTGTGTTGACTAGGGATGTCTTCACACTTGCCCCAAGAGAAAAAAATACCTAGTCCCCGGTTGCAGAAAAGTTACTATTATGGTGACTTTGGCAACAGCCAATCAGAATCAAGGATTCCATGCAAGTTACCATTGGTAACTTTTGTGCAACAGGGCCCTGGTTGGGTGTATTTTGACCTGATAAAATGAAATCATTTTGCCAGTATGCATGTAAGCAAATTACTCATAACATCCCAAAAGATGAAATTAATTTTTTTTCTTCAAAATTACAAGAAATTAAGCAGGAATTTGTACCAGGTTGCAGTTTCAGTTGCAGTATGAAACCAAACTTCTACATCCCACTGGCTCATTTGGTCTTAAGTTTAAATGTTGAAATGAGGCACAGAGATTGAACATTGTTCTGTAATGAAATGCTTAGGTCTAGTCGCACACTCATGACTTAAACCACAAGAGCTGCATCAGGTTTCGGCAAATGGGAATGCGTGAAATAATCCTTGGGTATTTTGAGACCTGTACAACTTCTTGTAATTTAAGGATATTTTTCTTGATTGGGCAGATGTGAACAGGTTTTGTTTTCCCCTGACCTCATCTATTTGTTTGTTTCTCTATTTTTCTTTTCAGTGTATTGTTTAAAAGAATCATTGCTGTTGTGAGTGGTTAAACTGGTCGACTTGAAATGCCAAGGTTATAGGTTCGGTTCCCAGACATAACAGTAAATATACTCGGTATGAGGCATTTATATACATTCACCACTTGATACCCGGGAGGAAAATGGAAATTTGGGCACTGTTGCTTGAGACTGTATTCAGGAATAAATGCTATAATTCTCACATGTTTCTGCCCCCTGCTGATTTCATTAATTTCTAAATCATCATTAATAGATACCACTCTAATCCCTTAATCCGATCCCTTTCAGAAATCTCAGTTTACTGTTGAAGGGGAAGTCTACCCCAACAAAAACTTAATTTGAATAAAAAGATAAAAATCAACCAAGTACAACTCTGGTAATTTTATTGAGATGTGATGTAAAATAAGAATGATTTTATGCAAAACAGTTCTTTGCACAACACAGTCATATGCAAATGATGCACTTGGTAATGCCATTCACTCATTATTTCTCTTGTATTTTGTTAAATGAATTATTGATTTTATAAGGAGACTCTTTATCAAATCGTATTAGGTTTCAACAATGGCAGTTCCACATCTTCAGGGCGGAATCAATATTTGTTTAGCATGGTGATGAGGAAAAGATAAAAATATATCAATTTTCATATAATAAAATATACATGTATAAAGAATAGAGTGGATTACTTCCATTTCCTGCTATCAACCCATTTGTGTATCTCTTATACTTTTGTTTTATCTTTCCTCGTTAACTTTTCCTCTTTTAGATCACTTTCCTATGTTAATTATTTTCCCAAAGCTTTTTCAATATGACAATGTTCTTTATGCGCTTAAATCTTTCCTAGGCCTGAGTAAAGTTGACTTTTTATTGCCTGGTACTAAATATAAGACCCTACTTCCCAGTGGTATAGAGAACCTATAAGAAACAGAGTTACCGTTTGATGTATAGTCTTCAAATTTCTTTATAGCAGAAAGAATAATAGCTCCTGGACACAAATGGAATTCAATTCTTGTTTCCCAAATCCTCTATTTTGAGAGAAATGCATAATTATTGCAAAAGTTTGACACACACACAAAAGAAATGATATGAAATGAAGAAAAGTTTTTCTTTATTTTGCGGAGGAAGAAAGAGCTGCCTAGCCTAGCTAGGCGGGAACTCTGGTTAAATCCACATGCCAATATCCGCAATCACAACACTGTTAGGTACACAGTTCTAATTTGTTGTGGGGGGGCTACTTTGTTGAGGGCCGATGCCTGCCCCGGGAGATGTGTACACAAATCACGCTGCGCCCATTCAGACCTGCCAAGAAAATACAAATTGCCCCCCTTCCGGCTGAAATGTTTCACCTGAGAAATACTTCAGGGGTGACAAAAAGAGAAAGAGAAACAGACGAAAGTAGGAGAAATATTAGTTCATAACCTCCGGTAAAATGGGGTAAGTAATATCGGTTATGAAGAGTTTATTAAAAACTATGAAGTAATTCACTCTCTTATATACATGTAAATGTATAAAATTTGTAGACCATTTTCTCCTATTCCCATTAGTCAATGATAAATAATCACTCCTTTTTCTTTCTTGCTTTCACTGTCTCTCTCTCTCTCTGTGTCTGTATCTCTCTTTTATATTTTTTCCTACCATCCACCCCCACTATTCGTTATCTTACTCTGTTTCAATCCCACTAAACAAATTTATTTCTGCAAGTCATCTTTTATGATATGTGTCTGTTTCAAAGATTTCAGACAGATATCATACTAAGTATATCTATTTGCAAAAGTAATTCGACACTACAGGTGTCTCGTTCAAAGCTACCCATTTGATATCATACTGGATGAATATTCGGATATTGCTTGTTTCCTTTTTTCCTTTGGATTAGGGGAAGTAGAGCTCAGGTACACCAAGGGCCCATCTTACAAAGAGTTGCGATTGATCCGATCAATCGCAACTATGGAAAGCCAGCAAAGTCAACATATAAAATGCATGTTTGTTCAAAAGATTTTCTAGATATGAATGTATATCCATGAATTCATTGATTTCTTGACAATTTGGTGCATTCTCCTTTGTTTACAAAGGACAATCTGCTAATTTCTTGTAGAAAAAATTATGGCACTGATGGATTTCCATAGAGCTACAATTGATTGGATCAATCGTAACTCGTTGTAAGACGGGGCCCAGGTGACAAGTACACTCTTAATTCCAAGGATTTGAAATAAATCCAAATCGGCTGTGGATAGTGACCAGCCGAATGTTGGATTCATTTTAAATCTTTAGGATTAACATTCAAATCTCAAAAGATTTGAATTCAAATCTTTTAGATTTATATTTAAATCTAAACGGTTTAAAACTAAATCTAATATTCGGCTGGTCACTATTCAAATCCTTGTGATTTAGAGTGTATGCAGAGGGAAGGGGAGGGGTATGGTGAAAAGATGGCCTTTTGCTCATGGTTTTGCTGGCATCAAGTCAACGCTCAAAGTTGGTAGTCAGGGGTGGGGGCATTGCAACAATATTTTTGACTCCCAAAATGAAAAGTCTCATTTGTTGATGGTTTCTTTCAAGGAGCAGAATTAGAGTATGAATAATTTGTAACATTATTTTCTTTCTGTACATTAGTGGAAAATAGTACTTCACACAACTTGAAATGTGTATTTCACAATGATTTATTGGGTTCCATGACATTTGAGTCATTAACAATTGCACCGCTATTAATTCCACACACTAATCAAATTACTAAGTTCTACTCTGGAGTGATACCCTATCCCAAAGGTAACCCTAAACCAGACCTAAGACCCTATCCCTAACCCGACATCTTAGACAAAATAAAGTCTGGAGCAATTGTCGCAGGAGCAAGTGTCGTGTCACTGATTTTTGTCTCACCCACCAGAGGTGAAGGTGAGACTTAGGGATCCAAATGTCGTCCGTCGTCCGTTCGTCACAAACCTTATGACACATAACTCCACAACCGTAAGTCGCTTTTCAACCAAACTTGGATGGTAGATGGACTTGGGGACCTGCATGTTATGCTGCAGTCAGAGGTCACATGGTAAGGTCAAAGGTCAACGTTAAAGTTTACATGCAAGACTATTATGACACCTAACTCCGCAACCTTAAGTCACTTTTCAACCAAACTTATATGGTAGATGGACTTGGGGGACCTGCATGTTATGCTGCAGTCGGAGGTCACATGGTAAGGTCAAAGGTCATTTTCAGGTCAACGTTAAAGTTTACATGCAAGACTCTCTTATGACACCTAACTCCTCAACCTTAAGTCACTTTTCAACCAAACTTGGATGGTAGATGGACTGGGGGGACCTGCATGTTATGCTGCAGTCGGAGGTCACATGGTAAGGTCAAAGGTCATTTTCAGGTCAAAATTAAAGTTTACATTCAAGACTCTCTTATGACACCCAACTCTGCAACCGTAAGTCACTTTTCAACCAAACTTGGATGGTAGATGGACTTGGGGGACCTGCATGTTAGGCTGCAGTAGGAGGTCACATGTATTAAAGGTCAAAGATCATTTTCAGGTCAACGTTAAAGTTTACATGCAAGACTCTTATGACACCTAACTCCGCAACCGTAAGTCACTTTTCAACCAAACTTGGATGGTAGATGTACTTTGGCGACCTGCATGTTATGCTGCAGTCGGCGGTCACATGGTAAGGTCAAAGGTCGTTTTCAGGTCAACATTAAAGTTTACGTGCAAGACTCATGACAAGTGTTATTCCATCCCAGTCATTTCACAATGAAGTTCCGATACAATTATGTTGCGTGCCCTCGCAAATCATGATATTACTGGTTATTTTCATAAGTGGGCGAGACACAAAATCGCTTTTGCCTTGTTTATAAGTTTGTAATCAATTGAATATTAGATGTTTATTCTACTTTTGCAAGAATTTGGTTTTACATGCTGAATCCTTTCTCCCTGCCATGTCATTGATGAGAATGAATTAATGGGAAGCTGATTAATAGTTCATCGTTGGCATAGAAGAAGTGAATGGGGGAAATCATTTGAAGGTCATGATTTCTGAGAAAATGGGCGAACCTAATGGACAGATCCTTGTCATAGAAGAAAGGGCTGTTGATTGAAGAAAGACAACTGGGTTAAACCATGTATTTAATGACATCACTATATTCGCTCATTAGAGGTCATTGCCTGATAAATAACACTTTTAAAGGGATGGTCCGGGCTGAAATTATGTATAGCTTAATAAATAGAGTAGAATTCACTGAGCAAAATGCCAAAATTTTCATCAAAATCGGATAACAAATAACAAAGTTATTGAATTTTAAAGTTCATCAGCCCACCTAATGAATATTCATGACGACTGTTTTCACAAAATATTGCTAAACTTTAAACTTCAATAACTTTATTATTTGCTATGCGATTTTGATGAAATTTTCTGCATTTTGCTAAGTGAATTCTACTCTTTGTATGAAGATATAAATATTTTCAGCCCGGACCATCCCTTTAAGAGATTTCTATGCTACCTCCTTAAATAATTTCTCTTCCTAAGCTAATAAATTCTTAATTTCAGTGCAGAACCATAACCCTGGCTGATTCTAAATACGTATCTTTGGGAATAGAAAAGAAGGCAATGGTCAGGTGATCAAAGGTCACATGATCAGGTGCAGGTCATAGGATAAGGAACCAGTGATGAAGTGTGGAGAATCTTACTGTTGAATGACTACCTTCTGATGATAACCAAGGGTCTTTTCACACGTGACTCTTGAATCATTGTAATGATGATTGCAATTCGTCTTTAGAATTATCGGACCTTTCACATGGAAAATTTGTACCACAATTTGAATGAAACTTAAGTGGAATTCACCTGTGGGGTAGAATTTGAATTTGTGATTGTGATTAGCATTTGTGATTCTAGTTTGGGTTCACACATGCTAAAATTTGTCATTAGCCTTAATTTTTCATTGGAATCATCATTCAAATTACGATTGTTTTACTGTGTGAAAGGGCGGCAAGAAATTTAGTTGAATAGTAGAACAAGCTTGGACTTTGTTGCAGAAAAGACTGATCAATATTAAATTTGAATTAAAAAAAATCAATTAATCTTCTGAATGAGTGCACATACAAGAGCGATGATTGTTGAGTACATGTATTGCCGTAATAGTATTCATTGCAAGATGTTTAAGTTACAAGTTCCTGAAATTAATTACTACATGAGAGAAAATTGTATTTTTGCACAAGTCTAGCGGAGTAGGTAATATATTTCAGAATCCAAGTGTGGTATTTCATGTGTGGAATTGAATAGGGATGTTTCATGCCATAGAGACTGCCTGAAACATCATCTATCAAGCAAAAAGCATAGAGCTATTAACAGAAGGAGATCTGACTCTCTCAAATGCTTTGCCCCATGCGCGGCACCGCTAATCCCCTCTCAGCAGGGTCCCTCATGGCGCATTACACAGGCCGCTCGTAAATCAGATATTAAGGAAAGTTGATCGAAGCGGTCGACAGCTCGGGTTTGCGCTTGCGCAGTAGCATTTTCACCCATAATGCATTTCACATCGGCTTCACAAATTTTATGCAAACATGGCGGCTCACGATTTCGGAGACGAAAATCTGGTTTTGGAACCAGCTGAATGCAGGGTGACCAGATTTCACAAAAAGAAATACGGGACAATCGACAAAGTACGCTGCATGAGCGGATCGACCGAGCCAGGTCTTAAAAAAAAAGATCAACAAAGGAGGCTACGCGGTGTTCGACTTGGGACAAAATGTACAGAATTGGAAGGAGGGAATGGGCGATAGATAAGAGTTGAATTGAGAACGGAAAGAAATAAAAAATGAAGGGGAAAATGAAGGAAAATATATTTAAAAAAGAGGAATGTTAGAATAAAATGATGAAAGATAGAATAAAAGAAAAAAACGTTTCCGTCATTCTTTGAAATGAATTAAGAAGGAAAGAAAAAGAAAAGAAGGAAGGGAAGATGTGTGAAAGAAAACATAAGGGAGAGAAAAGAAAAAAAGAAGCAAGAAAAAAGGAGGAGGAAAGAAAGAACGAATAAAAGAAAAATGTTTCTTTCATTCTTTGAAAGAAAGAAATAAAGAAAGAAGAAAATCAGGAAGGAAGGGAGGGAGGCCGGAAAGAAAGAAAAAAGGACACAAAGTAGAAGGAAAAAATAAAATAAAGAATAAAAGAAAGGATGAAAGAGAGGGAGGAAAAAATAAAGGGAGGAGAGAATAAATATAGAGAAAATAATGGAAGGAGAGAAAGAACGCAAAGAAAAGGGAGAAGGAAGCAAAGAAAAGTTTAAGGAAAGAAAAAATGAAGGGAAAAAAGAAAATTTAAAAAAGGAAGGAGAGTAAGACAAAGAAGGAAAGAAAGAAAAATGAACAGAGAGAGAAGATCAGGAAAGAAAGATAGGGAATAAAGATAGATGGAATAAGAAAAGGGGCAAAGAGGAAGGATGGAATGATGAAGAAAAAAGGATATGAAAGAAAGAAAAAAAGTACAATCTTAAAACAAACAAAAAATCCCATAATCTAACAAAAATCATAATGATATTTCGTGTTTCTAAATATATTTAGAATAGAAATAGAATGTTTTAGAAAAGGGGGGGGTGTGGGTGTCTGGACACTTTATATTTTGGAAGCCTTCTTTTTTTCTTTACATTAAACTAAAAATATGAATTCAATAGTTGTAATCATCTTTTATTTTGTTCTAAAAATTGTAAAACTTCGCTTGTAAATTTTTCCAAATGACTTTGTAACTTAAAATGAATCGTCCTGACACAGAACTGGGTATACTTCTTTGTGGTCCCAAACATGTTATTTTTAAGTTCTTTATTATGTAGAATAACAATTTTTTGTACTTTGTTATCCTTTTTACTGGTTTGTAAATTAAATTTATTCGCTCCGCGGCCCCTGCTATTTTCCAAAAACGATCCAGAGACAAGAGCTGAGCGAGCACGGAGCTCCCGTCATTCATTTCACTCACTTTCAACTTACACAAATAGGAGTACGGTACGTGGGGCACCGGAGGGTACTCCACGATGCGACAATCGCCAGAGAAATGCCCCGCAGATTTGTCGTTATATTATCAAGACCATTGTAAACACGCAAATGATTTTTGCATAAAAATAAAACTCAAAGTATGCTTTTTCACCTTATTATAATTTCTAAAACATGTACGACCAGGGAAAGATTTAACTACATGTACGTAAGAAAGACAGACATACCATCTCCAACTTCCTCCGTTTGTAATTTTGTTGAGTCAAATCAGATTGTGACGTATTTGGTATGTATGCAAAGAGGATCATTTCAGAAGTTCAACCATACATAAAAGACGTACGAAGAGATATGGATGTTAGAAGGACAGCAAGTCGTGTTTCAATTTTGAAAAAAAACTGAGCTCGGAGAGAAGTTATGTGGGAGAACGTCTTTTTTGGGGGTGCCTCGCAGGGTCCTTCAAAAAATCTCTGACCTCAGATTTTACGAGGGGGCTTATCGCGTTATGTAAGCGGGGTCCAACTTTCGCCTGGCGGCTCGCCGATTGATGTTAGATATCGTTTCTTCGCCCGAAGGAAGCGATAACAAAGGATTAACAGAAGATTTGGAAGATGGTTCTCCTTGCAAAAAGCTTACCCAGACTTCACTCTGTATTCTGTCAGTAAAGTATATGTTGAGATAGACTTGAGAAGAGGGGGGAGGGGGGAGGGGAGAGGGAGAGGTGGTATGGCAGAGAGAGAGAGGGGGGGGGGCAGACTTGGTATAGTTATATGCAGTGTCAATTGCTACTTTATATTGAACCACAATGACAATTCTCTGATATAGCTTTTCGTTATTGCATACCCGTATATCTTAGACAAAAAAATTTGGCAAGAGAGGCTGCAAAGTAGGGCACTGATAAATAAATATAATTCTCATTCATCGTAAATCATCTCAGAACAGGCTTAAAAGACACAGTTATATTCACCAAAGTCTATTCCGGATGCAAAGGCCGTGTCATAATTTGACATTTGAAACTGTTTTCTTTCCAAGTGATCCTTTAGTATAAGACGAAAATTATCTGCAACTGTATTTCCGATATAGAAGGACCCAACCAACTGTAATTACTCCTTGGATTTGATAGATACTGCATAATCCTTCAATTTTCGGAAAGAAGAGCAGCTTGTATCTAAAAACCAGGATATACGTTGTCAAATGCTCTAATCCGTCAACAATTAAACCACAGACCAAGTTCACGATGCCAATGTTAATGAGAAACTCTATCTGTTAGAATTGTACAAACAAATCCGGGCATTTCCTTTCTGCAGATGTAGTTCATGGTAAATTTGCTAATAGCCTACCACATGATTGTTTATCGGAGGACAGATGCATCTAGGATTTACAGAAAATGGGGAATACAAGGTTATAAAACTAATAATATAAATTTTCTATGTCACTGGATTTGCAGCAATTATTTATTTGTTTTTAGTGGGGGTGTGAACAGTTACACTGTTATATACCCCCCCCCCTTTAGTAGGTAGTTTCTCCACCTTAAGCAGACAGATTTATGTATATGAATTTAGAAGCATCAACTCACAAAAAGTGTGATAGAGACCGTCTTAAAACTGGATATGCTCTGGAAACATTTTAATTGGCGAGTGTAAATCTACCTATCTACAAATTGAGATAGACAATAGGGATTTTTAGGTATGCAGAATCCGGAAGTAATAATAATAATAATAATAATAGTACATTTCTTAAAAACGCATAACACCTACAGGTCTCTATGCGCGATTGACTAAATCAAACATTCTGAAAGAGGTGGGTTTTTAATTGAACTTTGAATTTCTCAAGCTGGGTAATGTTTCTTAATGTCGGTGGTAGAGAATTCCATAGTGCTGGTGCAGCTTTCTGGAAAGCCCGATCCCCATATGATTTGGTCTTGACAGTAATTTCAGAGAGAAGATTTTGTGAGCCAGAACGGAGATTACGCTTGGGTTTATGAATCTGGACAAGTTCTTGAAGATAAGCAGGGGCAATACCATGAATACATTTGAATGTTAATATGAGAAGTTTATATTTGATCCTTGATCGAAGTCCTTATATTTCTTCAAGAAGATACTATTACCCCAACGTGACTGGTATCTATCGAAGAAGAAGTTAGGAGCTACCCCCCCCCCTCCTTAACGTATCTACCAACTGAGATGGATGAAATTTTAATTGTTAGTATTATAATACTACATGTGATGATTTTAGCCAACTGGCCAAGAAGCAATACAAGCCCGAGGGGAGACATTTAAATTCTACTACTAGAGCACAGCAAAGTGATATTCTTGAGGATATTGTAAGTGTTATCTTTGAGGACATAGCAAAGTGATGTCTTCCAATGATGTCTTCAAGAAGATCCTCCCCTCCTTTAAGAGTCTACCAATTGAGATGGATAAAATATTAATTGTTAATATTATAATACCACATGTGATGATCTCCACAATTTCTCTCATATGTTTTGTACACAACCCAAAATGGCGATACACGACTGTCTACTTACTCAACGCTGTAAGGCGCTCTTCCTGAGCGTTTCATTACCCGCTCTATTGAATGTCCAGTCAGTCTTCCCTTGTATTGTCTTTGCTATAGCTTTGAAATCGAAACCAATCACAAGGAAATCATGGCTTATTCATTTTTTTTAACACTGGGTCATGATCCACAGGGATTTGGGCAAGAACTAGTTTACTTCTTTCCCTGTGATTAGGTCACTTACTGCTTTTTCTATCATTCAGGGAAAACTATTCAGGATATGGTGTAATGCCAGAGTTAGGTGTACTTTTTGACGTTTTGTTCTGTGATCATCGGAAAGTGAAGCCCAGTTCCAGGGTAGCTGTTGTCTGTTTTCTCCCTATTCTTATTATACGCCCGTCCTAGACGGGACGTATTATGGTATCATGCTCGGTGTCCGTCCGTCTGTCTGTCCATTGACTTTTCCTTGTTAACGCGATAACTTCAGTTTTACTTAACCTAGGCTCATATAATGTGGTGTGTATGATACTAGCATGGATCCCAGGAATCCTATCGATTTTTAGGTCAAAAGGTCAAAGGTCAAGGTCACAGTGACATGTTTTCATCTTAAACCAGGTAGTTGAATCATCCTCCCACGCAAGAAACCTTGGATGCATAATGGATCGCCATCTTATGATGAAAGAACATGTTGCAGCAGTCTGTCGCTCTGCCATGATTGCCATTCAAAGAATAGGACAGATCAGACAATACCTTACGACCCAAGCGACGCAGGCCTTGGTCCATGCCTTCATTACCAGCAGGCTTGACAACAATAACAGTCTCCTTTTTGGACTTCCGCAAAATCTCATCTCTCAGCTACAAAGAATACAGAACACTGCTGCTAGAATTGTCAAGAAAGTCCCTCGAAAACAGGATATATCCAAATCACTCAAGCAACTGCATTGGCTACCAGTAGAAAAGCGTATCATCTTCAAAATCCTCGTCATAACATTCAAGAGCATCCAAGGAAAGTCCCCCTCATACATCGCAAGCATGATCAACACCTACCAACCCTCCCGGTCACTTCGGTCATCCAACAAGAACCTTTTAGTTGTTCCCAAGGCAACCTCCCACACCCAAGGCGACAGAGCCTTTTCAGTTGTGGCTCCTACACTCTGGAACTCACTTCCTCTTAGCTTAAGATCCCATTCTTCTCTACGTTCCTTTAAAGTAGCACTTAAGACATATCTCTTCCGTAAATAGTATGATTTTAGATGATATGCCCGTAGTTAAGTAAGTATTTTAGATATGTAAGGTAGTTACGTTGGATGTTTAGTTATGTAAGGTAGTTAAGTTGATAAGTGAGTTTAGTTTATTAAGTTATTAAAAAAGTAGTTAGGTTTTGTGATGTAGCTTAGAGAAATTTTGTTAGGCGCTATATAAGTATTGAATTATTATTATTATTATTATTCTGAAGTCCTTGTTAATGCGATAACTTTAGTTTAACTTAACCTCGGCTCATATAATTTGGGTTGTCTGATATGAGCATAGATCCCAGGAATTCTATTGATTTTACGTCTAAAGGTAAAGTCGCCACTTTTCACTTATCTCGCTTGACCAATAACTCCATTTTCCGCGTTACAGGCGGGCGTATTATGTGCTCGCCTTAGCGACACTCTTGTTTTAACCTCCCCCTTATATCCTTCTCTCTCCCTTTCAGTTTATCCTTTATATCTATATTTCTTCAATTTTCGTTTATTTCCACACTACAACTTGCTTATGATTCCTCTCCTCATCTTTCTCCATCTCTCTTTCTCCATTTTCTCCCTGAAATATCCATCTCTCTACAAAAACAAAACAAGTTCTAATCTTGTATCTCTTCGATTTCTCCTCTCCCTCCCCCCCCCCCCCCTCCATCTTACTTGCACTCCCTTTTCAGTCATTTTTTAAAAAAGATGATTCAAATCATGTTTAGTAGCAGACATTATGTACAAAGCTTATCAAGGATATATTTTGCTAGCATTAAAACATGATCTTTTCCCTATCCTCTCCTAAAAAAAAAGAAAAAAAAGAGCAGTGGTGGTATATGACACAAACAGCTAAACAATTTGATTCTGACCCCTCGATTTGAAATATTACACTGCTTATTTGATATCTACTACCGTCATTAAGTTCTCTCCTGCCATTAACTACTACATGGTTAGTCATGCAGTACGCATAACCAGTCACAGTGTCATCACATTTCGTCAAATTATCTCTCGCTATGATGTCATCGCACTTCCTGCATTGTGATTGGTTGGATCTCACACCATTGAGTCAGGGAGGGGAGAACCAAGTTTTTTTTTTTTTTTGCAACGGAACATAATGAAAGTCAATGACCTTTGAATTAAGTGAAGGAATGAGAGAGCTTTTGTTCGTGAGACAGGGGGATGGGTAGGAAATTGTGAAGATGGTTATTCGTCTGGCTGATAATTGAATGGGTTGGTGCAAAACAGTGTTATCTCAAAGAAATTTCATTCTGAGACCGTCACTCGTGAAATACTATTCGTTTATCAACTTTCATGTGAATACTTGTACAGAATCTCAAGGGCTTATTTCCTTACTGTCTTGTGGGGAAAGTGCAAACCTCATCCAAATTTTTGGTGCGGCACCTCATCAAAAGAATCCTGTTATTCCTCTGCGTCAACATTAAAAGAAGTCCCATCTTGGAGGGATTCCCCTTGTATTCTCCATTCCTAATGCTCTTTAGGCGGTGCTGCACAGCCCGAGTTTGCTCAATCTCGAGAAACCCCGTCTCTACCAGAGAAAGAAAAGCAATTCGTGCTCGAGCGAGGCATCGATCCATTATGGTGTGACGCAGTGAATAAAATAATCCCGAGTGTGTCTGCACCTGCGAATTAGCAGGATAATTCGTAAATAGGGCGCTATTTTGCAAATGATCCTAAGTTGTCTTTGGATTGCAATCTTGAGATTAATCCAGCGAACTATCTCGATGTTTGCGTCTCCATTACAAATAATCTCGAGATTTTTCAGATCGGGGTAATTTGCCGGATCAGAAATAGCGCGCTAATTTGAAAACTCGGGCTTGTGCAGATGGCCCTCTAGAGAACTCTCTCTCCCATCTTGATTGAGAAGTTTGGGGACAGAATTTGGAGGGGAGAGCAACCTTGGGCATATTGGATGTACGATTGAAGAGGCACAGCTGTTTTCATCAAATGTGGGCATGTGTAGAATTGTTACAGCTCAGTGTGCCCAACTTACATGATTTGCATATTATCTTTAAAATTGTAACTCTGTGTCCAACAAGTGTAAACGATCAACATGAAAAAAAAATATGTTAGATAATGAATGGGAATCAAGTGAATTTATCTAATTTCTGCACAGATAAAACAATGAAGGTTTGGGAAAGCCACTGTTATCCCAAATGCAGGGAATCCATTAGATGGTACCTGAGGATAATATGTATAATTTCATTTTTTGAAGGTTGGAGTTATGGCTGTATTGCACTTACTCCGCGATTGGTAGTAAACATAAGGGAAGAGTGTGAATATTAGTATAAGGGGGTAAGTGTAGTGACAGATATGTGAGTGTGTTAGGGGAAGTAGTTGGAGGGGGGGGGGAAGATGTCATTCTAAATACCAGTCATACAACACTAGGTGGTTTCAGACCGCCTCGAAGTTCGCCAGTTCCAGGTATTCTCTGATCGGGAAATTTACCCCGATCAGAAAATACCAGGTATTTTGGCGGTGTGAAAGCAAACTACGCGTAATATCCCCGAAAGAAAATACCCGATAAATAGTAGGTACTTGGCGAAATTACGAGAACTTTCGCGGGGATTTTTCCAAGGTCGTGGGTATTTTGGCGGTCTGAAAGCAAATTACAGGAACTTTTAGCCCAGCATGTCGTTGGGTGCGGCGCCGTGCATGGGTTGCTGCTGGGCTAGTGATTTTGAATTTCGCGCCTTGCTGCTTATCAGACCATACTGCGCGTGCTCGTAACTTCAGGAACTTATCCCGAAAGGTATGTTTCAGGGCGGTGTGAATGCAGGAATAATTAATGGGTATTTTTCAGCCTAAAAAAGTTCTCGTAATTTAACGGGGATTCTCGAGGCGGTTTGAAACCACCTAATGAGTCAGGGAACTTACCTTTGTCAGAGTTACTATAATTATATAAAATTTACTGGCCTTGAGGGGAATATCACATATATTGCCTGCAATAGAATCATATTGGCCCGAGTTTTCAGAAGAGGGCAATATGGTTCTATTGAGGGCAATATATTTGATGTTCCCCGAAAGAAAAGCCAGTCAATATATTTATTATAATCCATAGGGCAAAATCAGGAAAATTTAGATATTTTACCCTTTAAGAAAAGAATTGGAGTGTATTTTGTCATGTTGAGCAATCAGGCTGGGCCACAAAGTCTTACCATTGTGACGTAATTGAAACGTCGCGTCCCTGGCCTGGGAACGCAGAATCCAGCATTGTCTCATAAATTGATTAGCATTATGACGTATATTATTGCTCCTCGGATCAAAATGAGGTGTATCGCTTTCTGTGCATCCTAAGATACCCGGATGTGAGACCAGGGAAAATACAAAGGTATATGTGTCTGCATGCAAAGTCAATACGCACGTAGAGACCGAACAAAATACAAATAATATACCTACCCCTTTCCGATTTTCATGCAGTCTAGGGCAATACGGCTTTGTAAATTACCAGCGCAGATGTCTGATTTGGGTAATAATTGAAGATATCAGCACAGCCCACTTAATCCTACTCTAGAATTGATTGTTATGAGTGAACTTTCACTCTTTACCGCTTACTTCAGAATCTAGTGAATATGTTTAAGAGTGAAAATCAGTTCATATCAAGATTGCCTCAGAAGAAAAAGAGTAGACATTCACTCTGGTATGAATCACTTCATGTCAAAAGAGTGAACGTCTTTATTATGATACCACTAAATCATACATTGTTTTTTTTTTTAAAGTGAGTTTTCAATCTGCTTTTTTCACTGTATTTTCCTTATCTTTTTATCTATATAAGTCCCATTAGAGATTGCTATGATTTTCCGAGGGGGTGGTATATCGCTTGATTGATAATTTTTATGAACAAGAAAAAAAAACTTGTAAAACCATTTTAAACAAAGCTTCTTCACTTTTCTCTAAACTATCTTAATTTGACATCGAGACTTAAAGTTCATCTTTCAAGAGAAATCTACACATTTGCATTTCATTTTTCTAGCATACAATTGTTCTTTATGAACTACATTTGTAGCCGTTTTCTATATTTACAGTTTTTTTTTCATTCCTCTGTAGATTTAACTTGGAAGGGAGGAAGAGATTTTCAAACTGTATTCATTATCAAATTCATTATTGGATTTATTTCCTTTTATTTTGTCTTTCAAGATTTTTAAGATAATAAAAAACAATAAATTGGACAGTACAATTATTATATTGTGATATTAACATGGAATAGCATTTCAGAAAGGGATTCAAATTTTTTTTAATCAGATTTCCCCCCATATTTTTATTGGTATATGCAGTCTAATTGGTGCTGCATCAGCCATATTATCACTGTCTATGATTAATCAACCCCTCAAGAAATGAATCTACTCAATTAAGTAGTATACGGAGCTTATTTTCATTTAATCCATGTGTGTCGCAGCAGTGGGAATGCAATGTAAATGCTATATCAATGTCTGAATACAGATCCCGTTCAAAATAGACTGATTACTCAGTTATTTCCTGTGCACTTCCTCATAAATCAGCTTTGGATTAATCCCCTCGATGAAAGTCTGCATCCTTCTACGTTTAAGATGAGACGATAGTAACTGTCCGTGAATTTCGGGGTGTCCTTACTAGAGAGAGTAAGAACCTTGATCGCTATGACGTTTCGTGCCATGGATTGAACATGCGTGAGATAAAACTTCACCTGAAGTTCCACGACATTTGCTCCGGTGGCAATTTCTATGATTGTTTCATGTTTCTTCAAATATAGGATTTACCATTCTTGATTCACAAAGTAAACCAATTTTCTTCAGTAAAAAAAACGTACTTGTAAAATACCAAGAATCCTATTAAAGAACTGACATTATGAAATGCATGCACAATATTTAGATAATTAGCAGTTCAATGAAAACAGTTATGAGACAAAACTGTAAATATGTAAACAAATGTCATTGTTGGATTCCTGTGTTATAATTACCCAACATATGTTTAATAACTATACCACCCCCACATTATGTGACCACAAAGTTTTACCACAATAACCTTTACCATTATCTCTGGAATCAGGAACAACTAGATCATTGAGGGTCAGTGGAAATATTTCTAAGCCTTGATTGGTTAAAACTTGAATAAAGCTACTGTAAAGTCAACTAAAGCAATAATAAAATATGATGCATATTTTTATGAATTGTAATGAATAAATTATGGAAGATTACACAGCAACTATTTTGTAGCCCTTTTCTCCCATTTTTATAAGGCCTTTTGTAGCCCTTTTGTAAAAGGACTACCAAACAGACAATTTTTGTCCATTCAGTTTTCTCCATAGGCTTTGCCCACTGGGATATTTACATCATTTTATATAAAATAAAAGTAATATATATTATGAAAGTGCAATATATTATTTTATTCAATCACTTCTATTAGTTTAATACCAAGATCTAAATAAAGAAAGTGATGAATGTCGATAAAGGTAAGTCTATAGAAATTTCACATTTTTATAACTCGGACATGGAATTGGTTATTTTTGATATTTTCTTCAGAATGGAGCTTTTTGATGTACATGTACACAGTTTGCCCTTATTTTGCAGTGATCTGAGTCATTGTCTGTACAATTTTGAAATGTGACATTTCCAGGGGGCCGTTTCATAAAGCTGTTTGTAAGTTAAGAGCGACTTTAAGAATGACTGGTGATCCTTTCTTGTGGTAAATGATATGTTCATTGGTGATTACTTAGCGTGTAAGAAATGCTCACCAGTCGTTCTTAAAGTCGGATTAGCTTTATGAAACACCCACCAGGCTTGACTTTGGAGTGTCATTGAATTATGTCAATATCACAACATCTTTGTAATCTTTGGTAATTTACAGCACAATTTCACATGCTGTCGGACTACTTCTGTTGTGTTTTCCTTGAACGTATATCCTGCAATACGTGGAATCTCGATCTCTACCTAGTGAAAAACCAGTTTTATTTTGCAATTGAGTCACTTGTTTATTGCTTTTTGGGTTGTGTTATCGTATGATAAACAGGAAGTAAACATTGTTTGTTTTATTCTGTAGGGGTATTTCCTTCATTTGTACTTTACATTGTCAGGTGATGGTAGGATGTAATAGGTGACTAACTCATGGTAACAATAGATAATAGTAATTGACATTGAAAAAGATAATTTCTTGGTTTCATATGACAGGTTAGATGCTTGATTTAAAGGGGTTATCTTGTAAGGAAAATAAACCAATAGGTACCTGTTTTTTGTCAATCCTTATAACTATCTCTCATTATTAGAATGGTCAAATATGATTTATTCCGTATTAACCCTTTCCTATTGAAACACTTTTGGCGGGCCAAAACTTTGGTGTGAAAGCACTTTGACTGGCAAATGAAAATTACTCTAGGAATTGAAAGCACTAAATATTTAATTTTCCTTGAATAATTTTTTCAGTGAAATATGACAGGTGCTTATTAGGCATAGTAAGATCATTATAAACTGATGGAAACAAAGAAAAGGAATATATGGAATGTATTGAATATAGCAAATATGGGATATGACATATTATGGAGATTCTTGGTAGACATCCTCCATACAATGTAATTCGCCATCGAAATTCTTCAAAGAAATTTTTTAATCTACCCAAGATATAACAGGTGTCAAAAATTCTGAGCAATGTATCTCTGAATGTACTTATTGATATTTCCTGTCAGATACACGCAAGATAACATTCTTCAGACGACTGACTGATTGTTTTTATCAACTGCCAAATAGTGGCTGGAGGAACTTCAACATGATTTGGCCGATGGGGGGGGGGGGCATTTTTATTACTTTTCAATTCTATGACTTTTTGCTGTTATTATTATTAACATTTTCTTTATATTGAAAACAATAAAATATAAATATAGGCTAAGTCTTTGGTATTTTTTCTCATATTGTATCATTTCAATTTCCCCCCCCCCCCCCCCCCACACACACATCATGACATCATGCATAAGTACAATTCTCCCCAAAATCGTTTAGGTAATCTGGATTTGTATTCACATATGCATGTGGTATATTATCCTCCCGTGTGTAGAATATTGATTTTTTCTAAATGTTCCTTAAAAGTTGTTAGTGGCAGATCTTGGGGGAGACTTTAGAAAAAATGGTTGCCCTCTAAGAGGCCATTCTCATTACACTTTCTTAAACTATTTTACTGGAAACCAATTCAGGAAACCAGTTTGGAAGATTGCTTTGCTAGCGTTCCCACTTGATCACATGAAAGTGGTTTTCAAAATCACTTCACGTAAAGCGATCTTGTTGCAATGGAAACGCTCTCAGTGGGGTGGCACGTTTCGCGCAAAAATCGAAACCGCAGCGTAGGCATTCTACACCCGTCGTGTGGAGTAGCGCGCTCAAAATGTGCGAAGATCGCTTCCCGAAGAACAGTTGTGTCCTCACTTCCGCTAAAACCAGTTGAACGAGGCAAAGTGATCTTGAAAACTACATCGTGAGGTGGTTTTCTGAACCGGTTTGGAAGATCGCTCCAAGATCGCTTTGACCATTCTCACTACACGTTAAACTAGTTTCCACTAAACTAGTTTCCAGTAAAATAATTGTAGGAAGGTAGTGAGAACGGTGTCTAAGCATTGCTTGTACATTTGGATTCTAGAGGCAATTTTGAGCTGTCATGGGGGGCGAAATCCCCTGTCACCCTTTAATGTATTTCCTTTAGTGATGTGAAGGAATGAACAGAGTTTGCTGCCAACAACATGGTCCCTGGGGCCTGTTTCATGATTCTCGTTATAATAGCAAATTTGAAAAAACAGTTTAAAGCTACCGAAATCCTTCGCTTTGATTAGCTGATCGGAAACTTGTTACGGAATCTGTGCACTTGTTATTATAACAAGTCTTTTTGAAACAGGACCCTGATGTGAACATTATCTCGTGCTAGTTTGTCTTTCATATCCTGTTTCTCACATTGCTGCCTCAGGCCAAGAAGTGTGGTCATCACTTCTCATTAAATAGTTTCTTTGATGTGGCCTATTGAGGACTCCCATCACGTTAATTGTCTTATAACAGTCTTGGATAAAAAATGTTGATAATTTCATTGTGAGGATTGACTCAATCTAGTAATGGTGGGTTCATGTTCAGGTGGGTGTTTCACAAAGCTGTTCGTAAAGTTACGTACGACTTTACGCACGACTGGAGCATGTTCTTAGGTCATAACTCAATTACATAGGGATATCACAAGAAAGGATCGTGCGTAAAGTCATTCGTATCTTACAAACAGCTTTATGAAACACTCACCAGGTAACTTGTCAAAAGTCTGTGCTACATATTTCAGAAGGAACCCTGCAAAAAGGTGTTATGCATCTTTTCTAATGACACTTTCATTCAGTAACTCGCTGGTCCAGACCCGGCGTGGGCTAAAATGGCCTGTGCCATGCCAGGGCTATTTTGGTACTGCTTTTATCAGCACCAGACTGGCGCCATTGTAAAAAGTTGCGCAAAAAGTAGCGCGGATCTGCTACAGTTACTGAATGCTTGTGATTCGGGCTATTTTAGTGCAGTCCTTGTGCGGACCAAAACATCATGAAAATGGTAAAAGTGACTGTCTCTGCATTCCTTAATTTTCTGTTTCTGAAGAGATGTGAAGATGGGTACTAAAACGTCGCTTCCTGGATTCTTGCAGGAAAGACATAGTTCTGACTTTGGACAAGGTGCGGTGCTTTGTTGCTTATGTCTGTCAGAATTTGACACTCCTGGTGCTCCACAATTATTATCCAGGTGTTAGTGTAGCGGCAAATAAGGTGCTTGGCACCCATTTACCACACCTGGGTTGAGTGTGTCAAATGAAGATCAAGGTCACACCAGTAGACATAAGTGCAACAGTGGGCTTCAGAACCCTGAACATTTTTGTCCACAGTCTTGAGACATATCCACTTAACCATATCTCAAAATTCCAAAAATACCAAATTCAAACAGTTGGAAAGAAGGAACAGGATCTGAGAATCAAGACCATTTGTTGTACTCTCGACAAATCAAGCAATACAACACAAGGAATCATTCTATTAGTCCCCCGCTGTGAACTGCCGAACTTGAACTATCCCAACCACTGTCACTGCTGTTCATTTCAAAGCATTCCAAGTGCCCCCACTAGACCACTTGTTAAAACCTATCAGAGACAAGTCGGCTGCAATTAATTAAAGAATAACATCAAATTTATGGCCGCAAATTGTGGAAATTGCTGGTATTTTTGCATAGATGATGGTGAATAGTTGGTAAAGGTTTAGTGCCATTTGGTCTTATGCCTAGATTTGTTTTCAAGTTCATTTGGGGAAGCTTTCATAAAGCCCCTTGTCTGTGATTTTCACCGACAAATTAGATCTCGGCCAATCGGATGCTAAGATTTGAGTGACTTGTAAGTTTGTTTTGAAATTTCCTAGCGCTTCGGTATTCGTCACCTTAATGAACGACCATGCTGCATCTTCTCCAGGAGTCCCTCAGCCTCTTTCGCTTCGGCTTTTCTACATCCCTATTGTTTTGTCTACGCCGAAATGGGGAGAACTGATTGGGATTCCTGCTAAATAAGAAATCTGGGGGCTGTTTCATAAAGCTGTTTGTAAGTTGAGAGCGACTTTAAGAATGACTGGTGATCCTTTCTTGCGCCCTAAATCATCGCCAATGGTGTGTACCATTTACCACAAGAAAGGATCACCAGTCGTTCTTAAAGTCACTCTTAACTTATGAACAGCTTTATGAAACACCCACCAGGTTTGGAATTTTCATTAAGGTGCCTTAGATCATATGGACATGACCATGAGGAGTACCTCACAAGCCAACAGGGGAACTTAAGGGAATGAGAAGTCAAAATGATAATCAGACTTCATAAGGTAGAGAGAAACTGGATTAGATTATTTGCAATGATAAGAATTTGAATGTTGTGCAGGCGAAGTGACATTGGGCCAAAGTTTGAAATCAGCCTTTCGTTGCTTTCCAGCATTTGCATGGGTAGGACGGGAGCGTGGGAATGCCAGTCAAGATCAAGGGAGAACAGGGTCCCATAACACAAAGGTTAGCGATTGATCGTACGCTTGATTTTCACGATTGATTGTACATTGTAGTCAGTGCTGTCAGTCATAAAGATATTCTTCTACGATGATTGCCAAGGTTTGTGTTACTGGCCCCGGGACACATCGTCGTTCCTTGTTGTTTTTCTTTTGGTACATCTCCACCTTGCGCCTAATGGGAATGGAGACAAGAGCTCAGTCGGAGGCGCTCCCCTCGTCTTATTGGACCCGACAGATCCATTCTTGGGGCCGCGATCGCGTTTCGAACCCGCCAAACCCCTGAGCGCTATTTGGGTAATTTGTCCTCGAGGGGGTAATGCGGCTATCACCCTATCTGTAAAGTGCACGTCTGAGGGTGTAAGGGAGGAGAAGTGGTTTGATGTGGTGAAGAGGGGGTACTAAAAACTATCGCTTGGATGACTGACTCCCTTGATGGTGTGATGAAGTCTGAGAAATCGGAAGAGGAAGTGGAAGTATGTAAGATGGGGGTCTGTGGGGCAATGGGGTAAGGGGACTCTTTCCTGGGGGCCATTTACAGGAGTTTCTTTCATTTACAGTGGATGGGGGCGAACATGTTTTAAAAACTTTTTAAATGTGGAAGGTAAAGTAACCAGTACTAGAAATTGCTACTTAATATTCATCTGTCCTTTTCCACAATTATTTACGTTTGGAGTTATCAACTATCATTCTCTCTCTGTCTCTATCTGTCTCTCTCCCTCTCTTTTTCCTCTCACTCTACCTTTTTATTGTTATCTCCTTTTCTTTTTATCTCTCCTCACCCCCATCTCCTTTTATTCCATAATACTTCCAATTTCATTGACTTCATCTCGCTAATCGCCTCTTCCCCAGACTGCTTTCCCATTCTTTTTTTTCTCTCTCTCTTTCAGATTACAATGTCATTCTTCCTGGATATATTAGCCTTGACATTCAGCTGAAATTCTCCTCCCCTTTTTGATATTTCAATTCAATTTGGATATTAAATAGTGTAAACACAACAATGATTAGGTCAAGCAAAAAGCCAGTGGGATATTGAAAAATAGAGATGTCCATCTAGGAAAGTCGGAGTGACCAATGCTGGTGCACTTTCCAAAGAATGTATGGAGTTGAGAAGAAAATTTTCTTCTACTTTTTCTTTATAAAAAAAAATACAAGGGAAGATTATTCTAGATGAGAAATATAAAGTAATGACTTCTTTGTTAGAATGTTATGAATGAATATTGAGACAAATTAATGTTTTAATGGTATTTGCATCAATTGGATACAATAAACTGAAAGGGGATTTCTTCTTAGGTTGTATGGAATGAGAAAAAAAATTGAAAAGAGAAAGAAAGAAATATTAGAGGAAAACATTACCAGCAAGAAACTGACATAAAAAATAACTGGTAGGCATTATGTTGTAGTAGAAAATATATTTATGAGATAATGAAAAAAAAATAGGTGCATATTATAATCATCTTTTTCATGGAAAGATTTGATTGATTAGAGTTTTTTATTTTCCTTCTCTGATCAAAACCCAATTGTACTTGATATATGAGGCTGAAGTCATGAAGAAGAGCAAAAAAATCAAAGACTAATAAGTCTAAACCATCGCTCTCTCAGTAAATGGAGACCTACAAATCAACTTGAAATCCAAACATTAGACTCACCGCTTACCTTTATTTTAGAAGGAGGAGTTTATCTTCTCTCCTATCACTCTCCAAAGGGGCTACACCTCACAGATGACAAATTGGCAAAAACAGATATGGCTGTTTCTTTAACATGGGAATAAAATTCTGAATTTTATCTCTTTGATCTCAATGTGAATCTCAATTTGGCTTGACCATGGGTTGTTTAGAAAGGAGTTTTTTTTTTTCCATCTAATTTTTTATGTAGAATTTAGTGATTTTTTTTTTTTGGGGGGGGGGGGGCAAAATGGCAATTAATGAAATATCTAGTGTCCTGTTTATAAAGAATTGTTAAAGATAAATACCAGTTGTGGTAACGATCTCAAAATGAGTTTGAACAGAATCCAATAAAATATGTATAAATGAAATGTATGTGCCAAATGGCTCTGGAAGAAAATGTGTAATTGGTCAGAAATAAGCAAAATAAGCATGGAATTCCATCAAAATGTTGGGTATTTTTCCAAGCAATATTAATACACTGTCTCACATATAATTTTCTGCGTTAGTGATCGTCAGAATTATCGTTTCTTAGCTGACATTTCATGAATTCACAAAGATAAGTTTTCAATGATGTACCAGATCTAGATATGTGATAATATGGCGACAATTAATTTTGATTTAAAAGACTTTGTCATGAAATAATTGTTTGCTGCAACTACTTTATTTTACCTTTGATATCAAATGCACAATTTCTATAAAAAAGTTCACTATCATTCAATCAGAATGTGTTAAATCAATGTGGTTTTAATGATCTTAATCTTTATGAATGATATCCTCATACAGTTAAAGAGAGATTGTGTTGAGCCTGTCCTTAAGCTGAGCAATATACTATTTATTGTCATTATTTATTACCAGAGATGGAAGAGTAATACAATGGTCAATTTTCACTGGCCAGCATCCGCCCCTACACAATGATCCAGGGCATTATACTGTCTTTAACTCATGAAATACTAAATTTTTTGTTCAATGGTAATTTCAACTCTGGCCCATCAGTTATCCAAACAAGCATACCCATTACACGGGCAGTTTGCGGTTTCTCCGTTTGCCTTTTGCCGACCAATTTCAATCCAATCACGGGAATAAAAATCCGGGCAAAAGAGAAAGAGAGGGAGGATAAACTTTGCTGGTATCACATAATAAATCATCATGTATTTCACTTGGTGATTTCAATGCAGGAGTCAGGAGAGTAATCAAGAGTGACTTGCCAGGAGTTTGTTTACTTTTTTTTCCTCCAAGGAGACTTTGAAGATGGCGAACTTCTCCACCCTTGTTCATACCATGGACCTCCGTAGTAGGGTCCATGTTCATACTCTGAGAAAGCATAAATACTGCTGATGGAGATATATTGGAAATCCGATATATTTTAGGTTCTTTATCCCAAAACCAGCATTGCAGCCTCATTATAGCAACCTTTGATTGAACTGAAAAATTCAAGATCTCCATGTTAATGACTGACTTGGTGCTTTTACATCATTTCTAATAAAGTAAATTTCCATTAATCTCTTGATTACTAGTATTAGAAATGGGTGATCTGTGTCCAACTCCAAAGCCTATGTGAATCACAAAGTCAGAAGCAAGTGGGTTAATTGGAACAATACTACAATGATCTGGTCAGGAATAATCTCCTACCATGATCTTTGGTCAAAATATACCTCTAATGTTAATTGATTTGAATTCATTAAAGGACAAGTCCACCCCAACAAAAAGTTGATTTGAATAAAAAGAGAAAAATACAACAAGCATAACACTGAAAATTTCATCAAAATCAGACGTAAAATAAAAAAGTTATGACATTTTAAAGTTTTGCTAAATTTCACAAAACAGTTATATGCACATCCTGGCTGGTATGCAAATGAGACTATGACGTCATCCACTCACTTTTTCTTTTGTATTTTATTATATGAAATATGAAATAGTCTAATATTCTCCTCATTGTCAAGTGATACAACGATTAATTCCTCCCTGAACATGTGGAATTAACATTGTTCAGTAAAGTTGGTCCTTATTGTCAAATCTATAAAAAATGAAATATTGTATAATTCAAACAATAAAATACAAAAGAAATAGTGAGTGATGGATATCATCGACTGACTCACCTAGTTGTGCATATCACTGTTTTGTGAAAAATAAGCGAAACTTTAAAATGTCATAACTTTCTTATTTTACATCCGATTTTGATGAAATTTTCAGCACTATGCTAGTTTGATTTTCTCTATTTATTCAAGTAAGCATTTTCCTGGGGTGGACTTGACCTTTAATTAGATATATCTACCTGTTACGTTGATAATAACGACATTCCTGCTTATATATAGCGTTTAATACATTGGAACAACAACTTTCTGAATATTCTGTATTTTTGTATGATGATATTGGTAAATTGCCAACTCGTCCGCTCACCACATGGTTTACTTTCATTTAGTCTAATGCCATTATGTCCAACAGCATTTTGTCTAACAACCATTTGGTCCAATCATCACTTCTAATCACCATTTCGTCTCATAACCAGTTGGTCTAATATCCATTTCATTCACATTTATTTTGCACAATTTAACACTTTCCAATTAGACTAAATAGTATATGGACTAAATGGCTATTGGACCAACTGGTTATTAGACGGAATGGCATTAGACTAAATAAAAGTAGACCATGTGGATAGTGGATGAACTGATAGTAGACGAGTTGGATATTGGACGAGTTGGCATTAGACGAATTGGAAATGAACCATGATATCCAGCTATCTGAGCACGCCTCATATTACTTCCCATTGTATTGCCAGAGGGTTAGAAATAGGAAAAGTCTTGAAAATTGGAAATTAATAGCTGACCAGCGGGATGCGACAATTGTCCTTTCTCCTGCATGAAATTACGACAATTAAGATGCAATTTAGTCAAGCTCCTTGTGTCACAGCAGTTCAGTTATTCTAAATGATTAGTTGAAAAGTTCATGACCATTGAGATCAAAAAGCTGAAAGACATGTCAAATTACCCTCTAAGATGTTTTTATTTCTCGTGTTCTGTGTGACATGTCCTATGACGTGATACAGATTATGTAAGTTGATATGATCTACATGTATATTTGAAAATTGAGCGCTCTTATTTCATTATATATTTCCTCATTCTCCCATGTTTAGTTATATCAGTGTATTATAATACTTATCAATATCTCAAACTTTGCACCGCAATCTTGATGGTAATAATAGGCATTTGTATAGTACCATCTATCATGATACACTATAAGATAAGGCGCAGTATAATTATTACCTCAGCTATAGCTCCAGCTCTTGCTTCCAGCACTCAAAACATTCAAGGAATTTATCCTGCCGGGTACCCATTCACCTCACCTGGGTTGAGTGCAGCACAATATGGATAAATACCTTCATAATTCATCTTTAGTATTCATATTCAATCAGACAACTTGCTCATGAAGAGTCTATAAACTGTTCATCGGTTTTTCTTTCTAGATCAGTAATATATGTAATTCCAAAGACCAGATATATCCCATGCTTTCTTATATATATTATGATTATAATTACAGACAAGTTTTGTGGTCATGTGGTCCAGTGGTTAGAGCATTGGACTCATAATTGCAAGGTTGTGGGTTTGAATCCCAACTCTGCCATTGTCTCCACTTTGATTAAAAGGCCCGAGAGTGATATCTGTAGTCTATGACTATGACTGATTATTAACCTAGACGTAAAATGTTTCCTAGGTAATTGGTTATATACCAGCTTGGCATTTACCAGCAAAAACACTGTCCTGCTGAGTTCCTACTACAGGAGTTGCCATAAACAGAAACAGAATATCTTGAATATTTGTTTTTAACTATCTTCTTACTTTTCGTTGCAGGCAGAAGACCTGTCCCTCTACCCGATCTCAGACAAAGAGTACCGGTTCCAATCCTTTGCATCATGCGAGTACAACGGACAGATCTACATGACGCCTCAAGACTTCCTGGAGTCTGTCACAGAGGGCAATCCAAGACGTAAGTATACAAATGGAACAGGTATTTGGTGAAATAATTGATATTCATACTTTTTTTCACCCTTTATATAAGTTACACCAACCCTAACTGAACTTAAGCCAGGGTCTTGTTTGCATAAAAGTTACTCTTGTAGTAACTTTGCCATCAAATGGTAACTTGGCAGAAACCTTGACTTTGATTGGCTTTTAAACTATGTTACTGTGGTAGTTACCATAGGATGGCAAAGTTACCATAAGAGGATTTTTTTTGCAATGTGGACTCTGGTGTGTAGTTTTCAAACCCAATTCCAATCCTAACCAGTTTATTCTCCTTTTGCTGAAGCTTCTCACCTGACTTCAGGTAATCAGACCAAGTGTTGAATCACTGGTCCTTATGGTCATGGTGATAGCACCTCTGGGCCCCTGTCTTACAAAGAATTGCCATTGAGCCGATCGACCACACCTATGGAAAGCCACCGATGTCAACATCTACACTGCATGTTTGTTCAAAGTACTTTCTAGATATGATGTATATTCATACACTCATCATTTCCTTGCGTTGCTGATCTGCAGTTGGCACAACTTGGACAGCTCTGTTTACGCGTTTTCCTATATCCTCT
The DNA here is from genome assembly GCF_037042905.1 of Lytechinus pictus. Taxonomy (NCBI): domain Eukaryota; kingdom Metazoa; phylum Echinodermata; class Echinoidea; order Temnopleuroida; family Toxopneustidae; genus Lytechinus; species Lytechinus pictus. The sequence continues at coordinate 42,227,181 of NC_087249.1, forward strand.
GAGGGAGGGCGCTATGAGATTATGGCATCACATGCATAAGGTCTATTCAGCTTCTTGTTTGTGCTCTTGTTTGTTGCCTTTGAGTTTTACATGACTCCTGAAGAGCATTTCATGAAACAAGCGTTACCAAGCATGCCAAGGCAGTAATGACGTTCTGCTTCGTAATCTTTGACATGAGGATGAACAAGGTGTCCAAGAGAAGCTCAGTTTCTGTCTCCAGTCTCTATCTGCAGAGGAGCGACCTGTTTCTTCTCCTATCCGCCCATGGGGATGTTCCACGTCTTTCGTCGTGTTCATGTCCATGATCTATCAGGGAATTTCAGATTTTCGGTCTTGGCTTGGTGCATCACACAGTCATCCTTTTCGCAGCCATCAGGTCCTCATTGGATTAGGTGCAAAATGGTTTGCTGAATGCCACATTCACAATTAATGCAACAGTCCTTGTATAGGGTTGGTTTGCGGAAGGCATTCCTTTCTGTCTGATGTCTAACATGAAATCATAAGTTTCTTATAATGAAGCAAAAAATATGGCCAAACAACTTAATACATGCAGAAGAAACACTGAATTACAAATGTCTAGACTGAATGATTGTTGCAGACCTGCAAACAGGTTGCTAGGGTAAACTATTCTCCAGAAAATTTCCAGAATCACTGACAATTCACCGTGGATATCAATGACGATGTAGATTTTCATTGAAGCATGATCAAAAACCTTGGAACCGCTGATCGTTTTCCAACCAAGTTCAGCAATTGAGGAAACTCCTGATGTTAAAAATGCTCATGATTAAATTACAGACTGGGCCTTTTTTAATTGTTTAGTGTAACACCCTTCTTGCTAGCAGTATTTTGATTGATTTACATATGTGCACAGTTGGCCTACAGACAATTTCATAAGACAACCATATAATCAGTATTCTTCTTGTCTTTTGTGTAATCATAAACTCAGTGGAATAGGTGTCTGGGACTCATTGTTCAATATTTTTTATTACATGTATCTCTACTCGTCATTGATTCTTTATTTCCATGCAAAAATTGATCATACAACATAAAATATATTGACAATATTTCACTATAAAATAACAATAAACAATTATTGCATGGGAGGGGTCCAAGGGACAGTCATAAGCACAAAGGCTTGAAAAAGGATGCCCCTCAAGAAAGACTACGGCCCTGAATATACATCAATATAAGTCCAAATTTGAAAATTACAGTAAAAGCAGGGCCAAAAGGAAAACACATCAAGCATGTCAAGAATAATCTAATGATAATAACACACCAGCCGTGTATCGATTAATATTACTTTGTTTTACATAGATATGTGTATATATACATACAAAAAACGTGTGCAAGTAGGCCTTCATACATGCAGTATGATGAAATAATGATAATATCTTAAATCAAATAAGTGCTAATAATACAATGCTTGAACTGGATTCATGGATTCTGAAAACCTGTCACCAGAACTGACATTACTTCAGACATGAACAATTGTTCCCTCATCTTTAGTTTATTAAACGATGTCTGCATTTGTTCTATATTTAGAAAAAATCACTGAGAAGGTGCTCCCCATTTGTTTGCTTTCATTAGTTATTTACGACTGTCTACATGTCAGGATGCATGCATGAAAACTATGGCAAGCCATCCCTGCCATAATTCACTAAATAGGGGGTTTGACTGACTGAAAAAATGACAGACAATCAAATCAGGGATTGTTCAAACCACTTTGTTATACATTCAATGCATTTCTGTTGCATACTGCTTGCCATATGTTTCTATATCTGTTGTAATGTGCAAGGAGATGAATTTCATCCTTAGTATCGACTCTTTCCATCAGATCAGACCCAAAAGTTCAAGAGCGTTTGACCCAACAGTTTTGATGCAAACTCTGAGATGGGGGAAGTTGAATATTCTACAAGAACTTTCTTGACTGTGTTTTAAGCAATAGAATATAAAGCTGTACAATAATTCTGCTTCATACTTTTTTTTACTAATGAATTCACTATCGCAAAACGATTAACGTAAAGGGTATGAGTTATAGACCATTCTCACAAGCAGTCAAATTTTATGTGTGTATAACTTGACGTTTGTCATCATTAACATAATGCAATATAGAACCATAGGGGCTAGTCCATGTTCACAGAGTTTTCAAACTATTGTTCTCAATTAACAGCAGTTAATATGTAATTAATGATGATAGATTTAACAGTTTAACCATTTTTTAATTTATTTTTTCATTTGTATATTCTGTAGTCTAGGGGAGTGGCAGGTATCATGGTATCTCATAATAATTTTCCTTGTGGTTCTTAGGGAATTTCCAACTTACATCTCATAGATTAATGTTAAGTCAAACAACTAATGGCCACCGCACACCTTCTGATTGGTCTGTGACCCGATTTTGGTATAAAATGTAGTGGAATTCGATACTATATATTGAGACATGGATTATCTTAATGTGTAATGTTCTAAATCATCTTGCAAATATCTATGTTCAAATCTGTGACTATGCTATCATCCGTACGGTATTAAAATAAAAGTGAATTTAATATCTAGTTGTAATGATGCCATAGCAATCATACGATTAGCTACTCATTTGGCCTTTACTCTAAAATAAAAGCTTGCAATAATCCAAAGTTGTCACATTAATATTCTTGCAATTAATTTGAACCTCATATAAAAGATACCTTTCATTCACATTTTCAGAAGTTGAGCAAAATGTGATTTGTTCCAAAATCATATCATGGACCAGTCGTAAGGTGTGTGGAGGTCTTTATACTCCCTTTTTGTGTAGAGCAGATCGGCAGACAATTTAAACTTTAATAAAGCAATGATCTAATCAGGCCTCTAGAATTGTAATATACTGCAAAATGGCAGTGTTAAAACTTTACAGCTTGTGTTTACAGAGAACAACACCAAGCATTTTGCACCATTTAGATTTATGGTGTTAATTATATCACACATTTGGTGTATGGGGTGTTATACAGTGTGTCTCTAAAAAAAGTAAACCCAACTTCAACGGCAAATTTTCAGAAAACTAAAAAAATATTTACACATTATTTTTTCATGGTTAGATAGTCCAATAAGTCTTCTGTCCAATTACATCACTTAGGTTATCTAACTCTCATGCATGACTGAGCATGATTCAACTTAGTGAACTGGTGTCAAATCATCACTGTGGCAAGTTATTTCTTGTTATTTTCATGCATTCAAGGCCTATTTGAAGTTAAACTCAGTGGTTCCGTGATCAGCATACTTTCTCACATTGTACCAGATGGACCTTTTGTTGGAGGCTGCCTCTCGGGGAACTGCACCCGAAAAGCCTCTTGAACTTCCACGAAACTTCTTGTTTCCTGGTATTGAGTTACCAGGAATACTCTCTGCTCAATTGTCAACTGTACCATGTTTGGAAAGCATGTGAAGTGTGCCTGTGTTAGGAACAACCTTTGCTGAAGTTGTTATGAAATTATAGGCCTAACATGTGACCAAAATTTAACTTAAAATAGGCCTTGAATGCATGACAATAGCAAGAAATAACTTGCCACAGTGATGGTTTAATCATAGGCCTAACATGTGACAAACATTTAACTTCAAATAGTAAGAATTGTATATAAGAATTGTAAGAGCAATTACATTCATTTTATTTAGTTATTTTCTCTTTAAGGGTATTCATAGCATAGAATGATTAAGAATATTCCAGAATGTCCCAGAAAAGCTTTGTTAGACATGAGTAATCTTTGAATAATCTTTGTTATTTCTGGAATGTCCAAAGAGAGACAATACAGACTGCTAAAAAATAGATTGCTACACAATAGACAAGTGGTAGTGGAAATGAACAATATGACTAGCAGTGTTGTTTACATGTTAATTTCACTGAGGTCATTCAAGAGTCTTCTAAAATTAGACTGCTCTAGAAATTGGCAGAATGTTCTTTTTGTAGACAATACTAGAAGCTTCCAGAATAGTGAATGATTTGTATATAAGCTGGCAGTTTCTTCAAGGACATCATCACATCATATCGGATCAGAACTCAGAGTTTCACACCAGACTTTATGTCAGAGCAGAGTTTATTTCCACCTGGAATATTTATCGTCTGTGGAATTATTTGCACGCCATCAATGAACTGTTTGCAGTTACTTTGAGAGAGGAATTCTCAGTTCTCATCGAGATCATCCAGCTGTTTTAATGAATGCTTTTCAACCCAAGGATTGCTGAAATTGACTGTTTAATCATCATCAACATCGTGTCTTCACGGACATTTCAACTCCTTACAGTGACTCTTGTTATTCATCGTAGTTCAACATCAATTTCGTCATCGCCATCATTGTGAACTTTAATTTACGGAATCCTCGTCAACCAACTTGCAGTTTATTGGGATATATTATCATAAACTTGGATTGCACATTTAACTCTTCAAGACATGTAAGATGTTTTGTTTTTATTTTTGTTGATAGATGTACATGTATTTCCTGTAATAAAAAAAAGGAAATCAAATTTAAAACTAAATTTTCATTATTTGTTGCAGTACTTCTCGTAACAGGTGTATTTTTTACACCTGGGTCCCGTAACACAAAGGATAGCGATTGATTGTACGCTTGATTTTCACGATTGATTGTACATTGTAGTCATTGAAATCAATCGTAGAAAAGTGTTTTACGATCATTGCGAAGCTTTGTGTTATGGGACCCAGATGGTACTTTCCTCTGGGAACACTGATTGATGTTACCTTCACCAGACTAGTTTTTACAGTATACTTATCAATTAGAAGGCTGTCATGGTGTACTTCCTTTACTTTTGTTTCTAATATAAAAGAAAATTCAATGAAATCTTATTCATTACTAAGGTTTTAATTCATTTTCCCCCACATGGTTTTGCATATTTCAGGTTCTGGTCCATACGATGGTAATTATGAATATTTTAACTAATTATTCATTAATTTTTCTCTGTATATTCTCATTCATCTTCAGATAATGTGAAACTAAATATATATAAAGGAAAATAAATAATTCAACATTTTAGGGGATTGTTTCATCAATGCTTTTTGTCTGAGAAGTGGTCAGATCTGACAAATCTCCTTGATTTTGATTGGCTTAAATTGGCTTAACATATGTGTCTGACTGTTGCTATGGTAACTGTCTGATGAAATAAACTTTGACATATGAAAAGAGAAAATACGAAGCGTTCCCCCGACCCTGTATGATTTCCTTGACAAAAATTGATGAATTCAATTCTAAAATGTTTGACTGATACTTTGGGATTATCGTGGTTTTGTAGTTAAAACCATTACGATACAGTTCACAAAACCTTGGATGTCACATTATCTCCAGAAATTAATAAACTTCAGTCCCGTTTCATGAAGAGTTACAACTGTTGTAACTTTGCCATTATGGCAACTACCAGGGTAACCTTGATTTTGATTGGCTGCTGAGCCCTGTTACCATGGTAGTTGCCATAATGGCAAAGTTACAACAGTTATAGCTATTTATGAAACGGGCCCCAGGTATTTATCTCCATTATGTATTTAAATCACTGCCTCTCTCCACACTATAAGTAATCATGATATCAGTTTTATCAAGAAACCAGGGCCAGGTAACACAAAGCTTAGCAATCAATAATTGGGCTGGTTTTCACAATTGATTTACATTGATTACTGTGTATGATCAGTCATAAGAATCAGCCCTATTATTATTCACTAGGCTTTGTGCCATGGTTTGCCCTGCTGTATAGTACTTCAAAATAATATTTCCATTTCCATAATGTTTCACAATATATCAATTGCCCAATAGGGATCTGGTATAACTTAACCACTTGCTGGTGTATGAAAGCTACAAAGAGTCATGATTGATCCAATCGATCACAACTATGGAAAGCCAGCAACGTCAACATCTAAAATGCAAATTCGTTCAAAATATTTCTAGATAATAATCTATATTCATACATTCATCATTCTCTTGAAGATTCAGTGTGATGCTCTTTGTTTACTGAGGAGATAGTACAAACTTCCTGTAGAAAAAAATTATGGTATGGATGGATTTCTATACGGTTGAGATTGATTGGATTAATCGTAACTCTTTGTAAGATCATGGACCTACTAGGTCCATGGTGAGACGGGTCCCTGATTTACAGAATATTGCTGTGTACATTCTCTGTCCAGAGCCTGAAAGGTATTTCTTGGGTTCATGGGTTGTCCTGTTTAATGATCACACACTAATAAGATTGTGATATTTTCTTTCATTCCTGTATTACCAGAAGAGTATGTACAGACTCAAAAAGTCTGATCATTTTGTATGCTTGCTGTGCGGTTTGAAGTTGGTATTAAAGATGTACTCCAGGCTGAAAAATGACAAGGGGTCCGTCGCAGAAAGAGTTGCAATCAAACGCAACTCTAAAAATCATGCGTAACTTCATTTTTAACCAATCAACAGCGAGCATTTTGGACTTGCGATTGATTTCTTGACTTGCGTTTAAATGCAACTCTTTCTGCAACGGGCCCCAGATCTTATAAAACAGAGTATAATCTAATGAGCAGGATGCTGACAGTTTCATCAAAATTTGAGAATTGGTAAAATGTTGAAGAGCACATACGCAGGTAAAGGTGCAAACTGATTGCGAAGACATTGTACTTTTAAATTGAAAGTATAGGATCTGGTAGACATTTTGGGTCGATTTTAAAAAAATTGTCATAAAATGATGTGTTTTTAACTTTTTATTCCAACTAGCAATGATTAGGGCAGATATCCCTCTTAAAAAAAGGACTCTCACTTTGACACGAAGTGACATGATCATTAGTGGATCTCATCAGGCCTTAGACACTGTTTATTTCATGTCTGTGTATGTTGACATTCGCTCCCTAGTTGAGCCACTTATTCCACAAGAAGAGCGTTTCTTTTAAGTCCAACCAGTCAATTTATCCCCTGAACATGGATATACGTGTCTACAGGATTTGTCGTCGTCTGAGATTGTGAGACTGCGTTCACATGTAACACTTGCAAAACATTCAGGATCTTGGTAGGCAGTCCTGCATTACATAAATAAGCAGGAAGAGAGACATGTTCAAAAAAATTTAGTCTGTCTTGGCTGTTAGAGCCTGTGTTCACATTCAACAATCACAAAACACTGCAAATTCCAGTAGCAAAACCTGTTTCGTTCTGTCCAACAGGTAAGATTGTACCACAAACATAACGAGACATGTTCACAGGACTCGGCTCTTAGAGGACCTCTTTGAATCCATGTTTGTAATATCTTAGTAGCAATTATTCTTATTTACATCAATAACTGGGATATACTCATTTGATTTGCTAGTTCATTACGATTAACTTGCACGCCGAATAAAAGTACACAATTTTTCCTGCGCACGCGCAGCATCTCCCTACACACGCACTATCCCAAGATCATCACGCAAAAAGGCGTCCATTTCCTCTTTTACTTTCGCCTGCCGCCGTGATCAGACGTTAGCTAAGTACACTCCCACTTTACTATAAAAAGTGTCCGTTGTTTACATATTTATCTATGTATTTACAGCCTATTTCAATCCTTTGCCTTTCGGCTTTAGATTGATTTCATTTATATCTTAGTGCATGGAGCATTCGTGTTATTATTCACGTTTTTCGGAGTTCCGAACGTCAGTTTCGTTTTCTCACAGACGGGTTGCTTCCGCTTCCCTTACCCGTAGCTCCGCGCACTATTCCTGCGTGCTGCAGGCATTGATACGACGCCAAATCTTTTTAATTCTTTATTATTCTTGACTTGCACCTTTGCCTCGTCTTGAATTGAATTGATTTTATTTCCTCCCCACAGCTTAGGCTATGGGACAGATAGGAGCGTCGTCCTTGTTTGTTCTCAAACTTGTTTTCAACTTGTTCCTTTGTGAGTTGGTTGATTGTCTCAATCAATCTTTTGTTTTTGTTTCATTAATTGATTGATTAATTAATGAATTAATTAATTGTTAATTAACCAATTGGTTAATTGTTTAATTATTAATTAATTTTAATAATTATATTTGTATTGAAATTTTTTTTTTTTTAGACTTATTGTCTTTAAAAAAAATTTCTCTTAAAATTTTTTGGGAAGCCCCCCTGTTTTCTATTAGCGTCCTTTAAAAAAGTTTTCGCTAATGAGTTTTCGGCTTTCCAGTTTAAGGGAAGTAAGTTTTTACTTCTTCCTTTCAGATCAGCTCCTTTACTTATTTCTTTTGACCCTTGTCAAAAAAAAAAAAAAAAAAAAAAAAAAAAAACCTTGTGTTTTTTTTTCTTAGCTGATCCTGCTCTTCGTCCTTGGACTTAGACGTTTCTGTTTTTAATTAATTAACGTCATGTTTACGTGTAATTGATTTAAAAAAAAAAAAAAAAAAAAGTTTTTTTTTTTCTCACTTCAGCTTCTTAACTTTGTTTGATCTCATGTTTAAGAAGTCGGTCCTGTTCTTCCGAAGTTATTAATTTTATTATTAATATTTCTGATAAGGATCTTGCTTTGTCACCTTTCTTGTCCACCCACCCCACCGCCCCCTCTCTGTTTTCGACCCTCCTTTTGTTCTTTCAGCTAAGAACTTACCAGGTAGATGAGCTCTTTTGTCTCATCTCCTGATGACTCCAAACCTGCCGCTGGTAGAGAACCAGACATGGTATTATTGTTCCCGTGATCAGCGGCGGTGAGTATGAGGGCAAGAGAGTGAGACCCTTTGCGATGGGCTCTATAAAGGGTGGAACCGTGGAGTTGCGTCCACGTGCCTTGGAAAAAGGAGGGTGGAACCGTGGAGTTGCGTCCACGTGCCCAAGAGGGTGGAACCGTGGAACTGCGCCCACGTGCCCGAGCGTTTTAGGGTGGAACCGTGGCGCAGCGGCCACGTGCCTGAAAGGTGATAGCCAAGGCTCCCTCGATGGGACCTGAACCTATCTTGGGGAGTGTGGTACTAGTATAGAAAACTTCACTCCTCCAGGGCTGCTTTACCCACCGGCTATCGGGTCCAACAAGTCCGGGTTAAGAGCATGGGACTCTTTTCCCGGCACAGACTAGGCTCGATGCTTTGTCAGTCTCCTTCAGGGAGCATTAGCAAAGGTCTATCAGCCCCTAGTCGCTAGAGACACGTGAGCTCGACTCCGTCAATCTCACGATTATCTGATCAGGGTGGAACCGTGGAATCGCGTCCACGTGCCCTTAAAGGTGGAACCGTGGAATTAGCGTTCATGTGCCTAAACGGCTTGATCAGATTTGGGTGATTTTTCTCATGCGAGATATCACGTCCCCCCTGTCTCTTGTGCCCTCTTCTGCCCCCCGGCGGGGGCCGCATAGAAGAGGAAGAAGAAGAAATTCTAGGTTGCTAACCCCGCTTCACGGGCAGACCCTTTCTAATTCTTGTGCCGATGGTCAGGCGTCGTAACTTCATGTTACAACAGAACGCCCTCGAGCATCACGGATTTTTATCCTCATGCTCTCTGTCAGCTAAAACCGCCGTGTCAAACACCAGGCAGGTCAAGCAGACATTCGCCATCTCACACCTCGGAGAGTCACCGGCAATTTCATGATTCGCCGGCGCACGCACCTGCAAGGGAAATTCCCGCTAATACACAGGTGTTATCGACATACGGGCATCGCCCCCCATTATGTCACCAGACTCCCGATAATTGTGGGTCACGCGTCGCAACTCTCATGTTGCTTCACACGCCCACGAGCAGTGCGGGTAAATTCCCCCACGCTTTATGTCAGCTTCAGCCGCCGTGTCAAGCACCGGGCAGGCCAAGCAGACATTCGCCATCTCATACCTCGGAGAGTCACCGGCAATTTCATGATTCGCCGGCTCACGCACCTGCAAGGGAAATTCCCGCTAATACACAGGTGTTATCGACATACGGGCATCACCCCCATTATGTCACCAGACTCCCGCTTCATGTCAGCTTTAGCCGCCGTGCTAAGCACCGTGCGGTTCAAGCAGTCACCTGCCCTCTCACGCCGGGCTTTTATTGAAACGCTGTTCACCTACACGGTGACCCCGTTTCCATGCAGGTGCTTCCAACATACGGCTTTCAAGCCAACATGTCGGCAAGCTCTCGATGACCGACGGCTGGACGTTGCATCCTTACAGGTTGCATCAACACGTCCCGAGCATTACGGGTTCTTACCCTCGTGTTCTCCGTCATTACAGACCGCCGCTACGCGACGGCTGGGCTTATCAACAGCCTCGCACCAGCCACCGGCCCTTTTCACCCGCACGGGTGTTTTCATGATATGCACAGGTGCTGCTGACGTATGGGTCTCACCCAGCAAGTCGGCAAGCCCCCGTATGTCGCTGGTTGGTCGCTGCAGCCGCTTGGCTGTTTTCTGTCGGTCTTATTGCCGGTGACGGGCATTGAGCGGATTGAGTTTCTCCCGCCAGCCCGCACTCCGGGGAGCCGTCGGCGAGTTCACCTGCATGGGTATCCCCCATTAATATGCAGGTACTCCCGAATTCGCCCTCTACGTCAAGCCTCACAGTTTGACCGGGCATCGCTTTCGGCAACGGCTCTTTCAGCGGTAACTCTCTCCATTCTAACCCCTAGACGGCCTGTAGATTGGAGGTAAGATTTTCTAACATACCGCATGCCTTCCATCTCTCATGAGAATGTTTGGCTGTTTTTGAGAGGGCAACCTATCACGCCCGCGGACCGTCCGCCCAGGCGACGGGACCGTCAGCTTTTGGCCTGAACCTCACTTTCTATACGAAAGTAAGGGTGCCCTGTCTTTACTTTTAACTCCTTCTCTTCCTTGTAAGGTTAGAGTCAGGGCTAGTACAGACACCCGTCCTCCAGCGATCGCCGCTGTAGTTAGGGCGACTCCGATATTAGCACCATCACCGCTCAGCGGTATGTCTCACTATCTCGTAGCTCTGCCGAGCTTATGAGCATAAATATCGGATCTGAATGTCACGGCGATTAATAATTCTCCTATACTTAATAATCGCTATGCCTTCACCACCCGGTGCATTATGGTTATTTTGTAACCTATTTGTCTCGTATTCGGGCGGCTCGTGCGAGCCCTGCCCGAGCTGCCATCATCGGTCGTCCCCCCGGACCCCGCCGGCAGCACCCGCACCGAACGCCCGGAGGGAATCGGCTATTTATATGCCAGATACCCCTCCTGTTGATATTCACAACTTGTTCCCCGAGTCTTTCCCGGTCGGGTAAGCATCATCTCGGTGGAAAGAAACAGCCATATATCTCTTTAGATTGTCGGCTGTGTGCGTGCGTTCAGGCTTGTTTCAAGCCCCAGGTTTTTTCTGTCGGCATTTCTATGCCTACTTCCTGGACGCACCCACCGTGCCGGGTCGGCGAGTTCACACCAAACTGTCCAACACCAGGCCATCGGTCGAGCTCAAACAGTCTATCCGATAGACTGCCCTCTATGTGGGTCAAGCTTGCGGGCGTCTCCGCCGCTTCCTCGTGTGGAGTGGGCTACGGTCGATGCATTTACCGTGCCCGTGTGTCGAGTTGTCTTCTTTTTAGAAGCTTTTTCAATCGGCACACTTGAGTCGCCTCGCAGGCTGCTTTCATCCTCCTTCCATGCTATGTATGTGACCATGGTCACTGCGTGACCGAGGATGATGTAATCGTGGTGGATATACATTTATGTATAAAATGTATACGTGTGTGTATGCATACTTATGCCTGTCTAACCACGATCACCACGACCCGCTTTCTCTCGGGCCGACTGTGGATGAGTCCCTCCATGAAAGTGATTTACTTCACTGGAGTTCTTCTTTTTAGAAGCTTAGATTCTCATCCCCCGCTGCTTAGGACGTCATTTTTGCCGCCCCCCGCAGTTTCTCGGAACTCCTTATCTTACCGATATCGGACTGTTCCATGCTGTTGCAACCGGCGCCGGCGGTGCTTGCCCTTGCGATCACCAGAGAAACCAGGCCTTGTGGCCCGTTTTCGTAAACAACTGGTTCTCATCGCAGACTGAGGGAAATATTGGTGATTATTTTCCTCAAGTCGCCTTTCTCCTCCGCTTGTTTCGTCAAGCGAGGACTTAGACACTCTTAGCCAGTTTCCGTCCCTAACCTTGTTAGGACAGGGCCGTTGTTACCTCACTCGATTCCGTCGGGAACGTAACTGTTGAGGTATCATGTCTGGCGTTGTCTGTTGGTTCAGAACATCTTGACCGACATCTCTTGATCATCGTTTACACGTAAGATCATGACAGAGACATTGTTCGCCAGCTCATCTCTGGCGTACGCTTGCTGCGACTAGGGATTACTCCGCTCAGCGGACATCCATCGTAGCCTAGTCTTACGGACCCTCTCGGCGATGGTGGCTTCAGCCAAACCACCGCCCACCTCTCCCGCCGCGGGCACTGCACCCTCGGGCGGGTGTTTTATTTAGTACGGGAGAAAAGGGATCCGCTGTCTATCACACTTATTATGTCGTGATGCGTGCCGCGTTTTTCTCCGACACGCCCGTTTGAGCTGCTTTGACCAGACTGTTCTATTCTACATAGACAGCAGGTCCGTGGCATTTTGTTATTAACAGAATGGCACTCAGTCGCTTTTCTCGACACATTGACTGCCTTACGAGTGGTTTACTTCAACCTTACTCTCTGTCGTTCCATGTCCTTTTCAGACCGCTGGAAACGTCCTGCCACAGCTCTCTATCAGAATTCTGCAGATGTTCTGCCCTCACGCATTTGAGACAGATATCGAATTCTGGGCGCCTTCTCCCACGCGGGGGCTTCTGAGATATCTCGCATTCCTTACGTTTGCATGGTTGCGGCTTGGCTTAAATTATTAAGCCGGTGACTTGACCGTGGCTTTTATTAGCCCCGCTGTCGCCTTCTCAGATTGATTGATGGATCACTTACTGAACCGTACAAGTTTCAGTCTCCCGATCACGATTCTTGTCGAAATTTTCAACAAAATCGGATCGTTTTTTGATCATCGGCAATTATCATCCCTCCGGTTACGGATGATTAATACCTTCAATCCGAATCTTACAACCTCTTAAGTTTTTCTCAAACGTTGAGCTTGTATGGCTTAGTCCGTCATGGCACCTGTCGGTCGTTCTTGACGCTTGACTAACTCCCTCTTGGGTCGGTTTTCAGGGTATCTTTTGTCTGTCTATCAGTCGAGATCCCTCCTGTATCTGTTTATATATAACCATTTACAGTACAAAGCTTTGCATACTTATGCATTGCTCCCGGACCGTTGCCGGGATTGGCTTAGATTAGGTGTTACTTCTAACCCTCGTCTTTGTTTGCCATTCTTCAGACAATTCCCAACTCTGTGCAGTTGGTTGTTTTGTCGCGCGAGCCGTTTGCGGCAGCTTCTCGAGACATCTATTCACGCTGGATTGTTGAAACGATCAAGTCAGTTGGTGATGATGTTCTCCTTCTGACACTAGGCCGAGGGCCCATGATACTATAGTATCATTCTTCTTGGGCTCTTTCTATGGAATCGTCGTATACGACATCTTGAGGACCGCCTTTTTGGCGCTCTTCTAATTCCTTGTTCTTAAGAACCTTTCTTCACATGAGGCCTTATTTACCTCCTCTGTCCTTAAGGCAGCGGCCTTTCGTGTCTTCATCTCCCTATTTTTGTACGCACTTTCTTAGTCTAGACATGCCTCCCTTCACGTTGAATCCGTGATTGAGTATCAAATCAAATGAGTATATCCCAGTTATTGATGTAAATTATGAAAATACTTACCATGATTTTCTTATTTACGAGATAACTGGATATACTCATTTGAACCCTCCCACCGACCCCTCGCCTTGCGTGGCAACATGTCTTGCGTACAGGCTCATGAGAGGAAATGGACGCCTTTTTGCGTGATGATCTTGGGATAGTGCGTGCGTAGGGAGATGCTGCGCGCGCGCAGGAAAAATTGTGTACTTTTATTCGGCGTGCAAGTTAATCGTAATGAACTAACAAATCAAATGAGTATATCCAGTTATCTCGTAAATAAGAAAATCATGGTAAGTATTTTCATATCTCATCCCAAAGTCTATAATCAAGTTTTGTCTATTGTGTATATCAAACCAATTATTATCCCATGAAATGGCTACCTGCTTGCAGGATTAGAGTCAAGACAAGATCCTCTGAAATAGGTTCATATTTTCTGTATAATAGTACTTGCCTAATTTTAGGAATGTAGCATGTACTTGCACACAACCTGTAGCCAGGTAATTTGAAGAAGAAAAAAATTATCTGATGTCCAGCCATACTCTCTATACACATCTGTTCTAATGCCAATGATTGGCAGTTAGAAACACTAAGAACATCAAGACTAGTGTTAATTATTTAAAGCAGAAAGTGTGTTTGCACAGGTCTCGCTGAGGATGTTGAATGAAAGACTTCAAATAAAAGATAATATATTGAAAGAACCTTTAAAATATCTCGATTTTTATTCAGTGGATTGATTTAACCAAATTATTACTTAATTAGTGTATTTGTGTACACTTTAATACTGGAGTACCAAAACTGATGCCCGTTGGTGTCCTTTGAGGACTACACTCTCACGTGTGAGAATTACACCCACAAGAATGAATGTGTCATCAAAGAGTGTATAAGTAACTACCAAAGGTGTTGTGATACACACATAGGTGTTGAACTAACACTGTTGATTTAACACCAGAGTAAAATTACTGGTTTTGTACCCTATGTACCGTAATCGACTCCATAGTTTTTGCGGTGTATTATCATTGAACTAACAGACTTATTCAAATTGAGTGTTTGCTTTCTTAGGTAGATATTAACTACTTACATAGTTTTGTTGTTTCCTCTTTAACATTAAATTTTGACATGAATACATTGAAAAATTATATCATTCATGTTGGTTCAAGGACAATTATCAATTTATGCAAACTTACCTTCCTACAGGGCAATTTGTCTCTAGTCTGCTGTGCAAACCCTTCACTCGAGATAAAGGTAAAATAAAGTAGTTGCAGCAAAGAACTACTTCATGAGAAAATCTTTTAAATCAAGGTGAATTGTCACCATTATTTTCATATCTGGTACATTAATGTATACTTATCTTTAGGAAATCATGAAATCTTAGCTCAAAACCGATAATTCTGATGATCTCTAACACAGAAAAGCATATATGGGACAGTGTATTAATATTACTTGGAAAAATACCCAACATTTGATGGAATTCCATGCTTATTTTGCTAATTTCTCAGCAATTACACATTTTTTCAAGAGTTATTTGGCATATATTTTTTATTCATACATACAAACACTTGAGTTGTAATTGTATTGGATTCTGTTTGAACTCATTTCGAGGTCGTTACCACAACTGGTATTTATCTTTAAAGGTCTGAATGTGCAGCCTACTCATGGCTTGTGTACTGAAGGCCCTCTCGCTATGTGCTAGTCTTTGCGTGGAGACACACTTGCTGATCAAAGTTTCAATCAGGGTCTGTGCCTGCAGACTAACTTGTCTCTGGGGAGCTTTTCTCCACAAGATATGCTCCAGGTTATTTTAGCATGTCTGAAGAGTATCCAGGAAAGTTGTCCCAATACCATTCATCATATTTTCGTCCTGTGAAATCCCAACAAAAGTCAGGTGATGGGACTGTCTATCGGATGTTATGTCTGGTATCGAGGGAGGGTAGTCCTGTATACTAGTTTCCAGCATCACCAGGGTGGAGAGTGGCAAATGTAGACATGCCTTTCCAAAGGATAGGTGACTTAAGCATGAAGTCCAAGACCCAAAATGGCAGTGTCATGTTTTTGATAACTTCCATCTACAAGATAAGGGTGTATTTGATTGCGCGCTGATGTTGCAATCTTGCACATTTGTACAATTAAATTCATCAATCATAATAATTAGTTTTCTCCCCTACCTTCGAATTAGATAAGCTAATAAAAGGCAATAGTTCTCGGATAAAATCTAAATAATAAATATCAATAGTGCAATATGGAAATCTTGAAATAAAGAATATAACATGGAAACAATTGTCATTATTATCCCCAAAATTAATTCAGCGTGCAAAGAGTTAAGATTATTTGTAAATTTTGTGAATTTTATCCCGATTTGTAAAATTTGTAAATTTTATCCTTATTCTTGTTTAAATGCTGAGATGATTAAGTGACAGAACTTTTCTTGTGTCAGGCATTTTAATGTCTTGGTGATTTTAGACTTATGAGATTGAGATATTCATCCCCCTTTTGTGCAATATATTTTGATGAATTTCTATTATATATAAAGCATGATTTAAAAAAATGAATTTAAGTGAATGGAAAATTGTAATATACTTTTATATGAACATGCTAGTATCAAATGTCATCCATTTCATGATATTCAACACAACTTCACTTTTATAACCCCATGCAGATATCTTAAGTTTTTTCTAAAAGATTCTACAGCTTTCTCTTCATCTCCCTTCTTTGCTTCTTTAGTTTGTCACATCAGTGCATATCCAGAAATGTTTGATATTAATAGTTCGGAACATACAATTCCACAGTCGGAAATCAATTGATGAAACGGACAGGTAGCAATAACTTTGCAATTAATAAAAATATCCCTGCGATTGTCGTCTACTAAATGACATTTGAGAAGAAACATTTAGATGTGGATGATTGTCGAGCTTTAGCGAGACAAGCGATCTCCGTCCCTCGCTCGATAGTCCAAGATTCTGTTTAATTTAATGAATCTTGAAAGATGCTGTCTGCTTTATTTTATCCAAACAATCAAAATTAATGGGTATAGAAATATTGCTTGATTTTTCTCCTTTCAACTGGAGACTGTAAACCAATTGTTGACCATATCCTATAAATGATACTAATCAAACTAGAATTATGAAGATATAGTGGTCTCGATGAGGGCTTGACGTTAACTTCTTCCATTTTATCTAAAGAGCTAATGGGGGGGGGGGAATGGAAATGGGAGTCCAACTCGATATGAAGTTGCTTTTGGTATATATTATGGAAGGAAATGAATAGTGAAAGTTTGGGCACATCTACTAAACAATATAAAAGTTATGAAGTCTTGAAGTCATGATCAATCAAACCCAATCTGTAATTCTCTGACAACATGTGTTGACCTAGACAAATATTACTCTGGTTTTTATTTAATGTAGAGTAAGTCTGGTCAGTACTGTCTCTCTATTTTTTGTTAGTTGTGTGTTTGTGATTTTAGAATAATGGAGATAGTATAATTCCAAATCATATATTCTAGAATTTAGGAAAATTCAATTTAACAATCTAAATGATTCAGATAAACCTATTTGTGTACCCTTGCTCCGATACAGGTATATTTGACCTTTAATGGAGCTTGAATGTTTGATGTACAGCCTTGAATTTCTAAGCCTCGTGAAAATCCCCCTTGAAAAACAGACAGCTATTAAACTGATACGTAAGCATTAGCAAATTGACACCATTCTGTCTTTAACCATGCCGTGCATGCTGTCTCTATTGTCTGTCTGAAACAGATACAGAAATCTTAGCTCGATAATTGATCCTTTGAAGAGTCCGCCAATTAGCACGGTCAACATTCTTGAGTGTCTAAAGAGTTTTGACAAAGGATTTGGGATAGGAGCTCAAGAGGGGGGAAGAGAAAGTTCTCAAATATTGGGGAGAAAAGGAGTACAAGCTCGCAGATGATGTCTTCAGTCTCTCCCCTAGTAAACATTGGTTCTTGTTCTGGGGTTGTTTGCTGATGACTCAAGACGGGGCTATCAGTGCAAATAGGAGTGCTTCAGGTCCAGGCTAAGGAAGGGCGGCATCTAGGTCTGGAGTGTTTGATGTCCTCTGATCAGCCTTGCCCTCCCCCCCTCCTAAAGGGAGATAACATCTACATTTAAACTTAGAATGTATCTATACACATCACTAAATGGTCATTAAAAGGATTTATTTAGTGTTAATTTGGTGTCATTATGTTGGTTTATTCTTTTATCCAATTCTACATTTATTCTGAAGAAAGTTTTTGTCATAACTTTTCTTGCCCTGGGAATAAGGTTCAGCCATCCTGTGACCTGTTTAGATCTCTTAACTTGCAGGATTTTTTTGGGTAAATGATGACACATAATAAACTTGCCATGGAGTTTCTCTTCTCTGTAGACCATTCCTGTTGTAGCATAGATTAATTTGAATGGTAAATAACTATAAAATGTTGACTCTTTCTTTAATAGACAAGATCACTTTCCTTTCACTTCTTAATCACTCAACAACAATAGCTGGCTGTGACCCTCTTTTGAGAACAAACTTGTAGATGGGACACCTTTGATAGGGGTTAAAGACGTACAAGGCGGCTTAATGAAAAAAAAAGAGGAATCCACCACCTTTAAGAGTGGGTGTCTCTTAAGAGTGTTTAGCAAGTAGGTGCGATAGTCCAGTGTGGCGCCTCACTTGGATCACACCCAACCGATACCCAGACAATAGCTATCATACACTAATAGTCTAGGCAAAGTGTACGCGCCACTCTTCTGTAAACTGTCAAAACTGTTCATACTGCCTTTGTTTACGTCATCGCTAGGCCTGTGGTATGCTGATTAGAGGGGTTGCGTGGAGATGGGGAAATAAACCCATTCAAACAAGGGAAATGCGTTCACTTTAATGTTCTACCAAAACAGATCACACCTATTGTGTGTCTTGGTTAATAGTTTTCTCACGATAATTATTCCATGAATGTTTATTTTCTAGTCGAAGGGTGTTTATTAGAATGTGTTATTATCGGTGTGATTATTAACGAAATGGATCGATGTGGTGAAGTTTTGGGGTCATTATTAGATTCTTTTCTCTTGTTTCTATCAATTTTGTCATTGTTTTAGTACAATCCAAGCAAATGAACAAAGTATTATCTATTTAAGTGTCAAGACTCTTGAAAAAGGGTCATTTTATTATTGTTGAATATATATTCATATTATAAAATATTTTTTTAAAGATTCACTTGCATAAAAAATTTAATTATTCCTTATGATGCTCCTTTTGTTTCAAGCACAGATTAGTCAGACATTCACTTGAGAGAAGTGCAATAAACTAGTGATTAATCTCCTATTTAATTAGATAATTAGATTTTGAGGTCATAAAAAAGGAACAAATCAACTTCTTCTTTGAACCGGTTGCATAATTTCTCTGAAGATTGTGGTTTTAATGTCAGGTGATGAGGAGTCACCTTCTGTATCATTTGTTGTTACACATCAGCGGATGATTCATATTATCTTGTCTTGCTGACTTATGAAGGAGTTTTCACAATTGCAATGGGGACGGATTCTAAAACATGTCAAATGCATTGGAAATGCCCATCAAATGACAATGAACAGCTGAGAGGTCTTTGTCGAAAATTGGTGAACCGGGACAGCCGATCGTCCTGAGATTCGGAGCTGACAAAAAATTGCAAATATGTTGTTTGTCCAGAGTCATGGATGACACTGCTGTTTTGATTCACCTGTTTTCGACAAAGGCTGCTTTGTAATGAAGGGCTTTTGACAATAGATTCTCTGTGTTCCAGAAAGTGTTGGTGTTGCGGTTGCAAAAATACGTTATTGCTTGATGTTGACAAACTCATAGGTTTTTTGTCCACTGAGATGAGATTTATTGGTCACTTAGAAAGTAATCCACATTTATAAAGGTTTTAACTTTACCTCCTGAGTGCGAGAAGGGGGTGAGATTAATAAAAAATAATACCTTCTTGGTAATGATAGCATGCTTTGTAAAGCTCTTGATAATTCAGAACAGTGTCTCCAAGCACTTTAAATCAGATATATCATAACCTCAGTCATCGGATTCTAGCTTGCCTGCACGCAAAGTATACACTCACTCCACTCACTGGGGAGCATTCCAGCAAGAGATTCCAAACAGGGATACAACGTGGGCACTTCACATTTGGGCGAAGGGTGGCAAAGTGTAGATTGACGCCTTCCCAATGGACTCTGGGCCGGAGCGGGATTTAAACACAATGCCCTCTGATCATTACCATGAATCATAATATGAGATGTGCGAAAGTGTAATGTTAAGGGCATTCTTGCAGCGAAGCAACGATATATATTGCACCATTTCACCAAAATAATGCAATTTTTCCCTTTTTCTTAGGTAAATGTGTTTAAAGTTTAGATGTATCCCAACGCTTATAACTTTGCACTTCGAAGGAAACTACAGCAATTATGGTGAATAGGGATTTGCGCATGCAGCGCTGGAACTCTGGAATAGTATCCCACACAATTTAAGGCAAGTTGATACAACTGGGCAATTTAAATCTGCATTGAAAACATATTTATTTAACTAAAAAGAATATTATCAAAGCATCACCAGCCGTTTTCCCTCTTCTTTTCTTTTTTTCCCCCTAAAGCGCATTGATTCCTTTGTAAGGTGTAAAGGCCACCGCACTACTTACGACCCGACTGGTCTACGACTGGCTTGCGACTGACTGAGTAGAGATGAATTGCAAGGCAGTCATAAGCCTCGATACCGCACACCTTGCGATCCGACTACCACGCTGTCTGCGACTCACGCATGCGCTTTTTGCTTTTTGCCATAGCAACTGAGAAAATGCGCTTACTACTGCATATGCGCGTTGTTTATCATATACGCGTCGTGCAACTCTGCTGTCTGATTGGCTTGAAGTTGGATTGAGCTTGCGATCCAGTCATAAGGATTTGACATGTCAAATCCTTACGATTTTCCTTGTGACTTGTCTCTGACGGGTCTGCAACTATCAAGCTGACAAGATGTGTGACGTCACATCTCCCTTACTCAGTCGCAAGCCAGTCGCAGACCAGTCGGGTCGTAAGGTGTGCGGTGGCCTTAATGCGCTATACAAAAGCTGTTCTATTATTATTATTATTATTTATACCAATTGACTTATACCAATCTGGTTAGTTGATAGATTTGAAAATGAACTTTCAGTATAATATACAAAAAAAATATATCTTTGAAAAAGATGGTTCTGAAATTAGCAACAATTTGGCTTGATTCAGATTGATTTCTAAACAGAGCACCCCTTTAATCAGTCATCCCAGTTCAAGCACCAATCATTCTCAATTCTGGAAGAGGCTCTGGATATTATCCCAGTGAATTAAGCCTCAAATCTCTAGTTTCTCACATCTTATCAATCCCAGACGTTTTCTCCTTTGATCAGCAATGAAAACAAAAATCTTATTCTTTTTTTAAAGGGGGGGGGGGGGAGGGGCAATATTTTTTCTTGAACGTTCATGGGGGTGCAAATTTATGAGGTCACATTGAGGTTGTTGGAGTTCAAGTCCGGCTATCAGACACCACCTCAAAGACACAGCCCTCTTTTTTCTTATAAAATCTATATTTTAGCAATATCTTCCCAAATTTCCTGATGTTTGGTCATGTCTTGCTCGCCGCCGCCGAGGCATTGAGGCAAATTTCCTTAATCAGATGTTGCAAAAACAGGATAACGTATATATGAAATCAGTCATCATGTTATGCCAGAATCTAGCTATTTCTTAGGAGAAATTATTGAGTATGGTCATACATTTTTATTAAATCTTAAATGTAATGGAGATTATGATCCAAGTGATTTTCATAATCGAATCATGCTACTGTTTTTGTCAGCGAGTCGGTGCTCATTATTTGTGAACATTATTTCTACATTAGTCTTGTTTTGTTCCAACATTATTTTGGTCAATGTGATATCTGAAAACGATTGATCATGAACTTCATGATAAGCTTATCATTCTCTGTAAGTTCTTATTGCCCTTTGAGGATGGATGGAAATATCTGTAATTAATTATTTGAATCATTTGAACTATTTTAATTTCATTTCAATTTTTCTTTATGGAAGACTAATAAGATTTCCAGGTCATTTTTGTCTCACCTGCGAAGCAGAGTGAGACTGTAGGCGGCGTCAACACCAAATCTTAACCGAAGGTTAAGTTTTTGAAATGACAGTATAACTTAGAAAGTATATGGACCTAGTTCATGAAACTTGGCCTTAAGGTTAATCAAGTATTACTGAACGTCCTGCCTTAGTTTCAGGTCACATGACCAAGGTCAAAGGTCATTTAGGGTCAATGAACTTAGACCATGTTGGGGAATCAACATCAAAATCTTAACCTAAGGTTAAGTTTTTGAAATGTCATCATAACTTAAAAAATATATGGACCTAGTTCATGAAACTTGGACATAAGGTTAATCAAGTATTACTGAACATCCTGCTTGAGTTTCACGTCACATGATCAAGGTCAAAAGTCATTTAGGGTCAATGAAATTTTTCCAAATTGGGGGTATCTGTTGAATTACCATCATAACTTTGAAAGTTTATGGATCTGATTCATGAAACTTGGACATAATAATAATCAAGTATCACTGAACATCCTGTGCAAGATTCAGGTCACATGATTACAGGTCAAAGGTCATTTAGGGTCAATGAACTTTGGCCATTTTAGAGGTAATTATTAGATTGCTGTCATAACTTTCAAAGTCTATAGATTTATTGTATAAAATGTGGATATAGGGGTAATCAAGTATCACTGACAAGTTTTAGGTCACATGATCAAGGTCAAATATCAATGAACGTAGTATTGTATCATTATGTGAATGGTGTTTTTTGTGAATAATTATTCTATCGTAGTTTTCAAAGTCAGCTCTGCTGCTATATTGAATCGCGTGATGCAGGTGAGACCGCCAGAGGCATTCCACTAGTTTTAATTATATTCCTCTTTATAGGTTCAAAACGGCACAGTGAAAATATACAAAAACACCCCCAAAAAATGAAAATGTTAATTCAGCAATTGGAATGTTGGAGGAGTGACAACTTTTTCCAAATGTTATATCTAACCTTACAAAAAGTTGAATCCAATAATTCAAATGTTTTATTGAACAATTTAAAGTGATAAATGCAACATTTGGAAAAGGTTGTCATTCCCTCAACCTTTTAATTGTTAAAGGACAAGTCCGTCCCAACAAAAAGTTGTTTTGAATAAAAAGAGAAAAATCCAACAAGCAAAACACTGAAAATTTCATCAAAATTGTTATGTTATGGGTTGTATGCAAATGACTCACTATTTCTTTTGTATTATATGAAATATGAAATATTCTAATTTTCCCCTCATTGTCATGTGAAAGAAAGTTTTGTTCCTCTCTGAACATGTGGAAATACCATTGTTTTAACATTTTATGGTTCAGTTAAGTTTGTCCCTAATGTCACTTTTGTAAAAATTGAAAAATTGTATAATTTAAACAATAAAAAACAAAAGAAATAGTGAGAGAGCGACATCATCGACTCTCTCATTTGCATGTTACTGACTCGTACATATAACTATTATGTGAAAAATAAGCAAAACTTTAAATGTCATAACTTTTTTCATTTTACATCCGATTTTAATGAAATTTTCAGCTTTATGCTTGTTGGATTTTTCTCTCTTGATTCAAATCCACATTTTTTCTGGGGTGGACTTGATCTTTAAGTTAGCATTTCAGTTTTTAATGTGAAAGAATAAAAGGCCTCTTTAATCAAGTGCAAATTTCCTTTAAGACGTGGTTACCAAATAAAATGGTTTATCTGGATTTGGAGGGTGATTTATGAGCTAATGGAGATCATATGGAATACAGGTGAGAAAATTTACACAAATGTACTGAGATGGTTGCCACCTGTAAATATGAGTGGTTTCAAATGGGGTCAAAAGGTCAACAGAAACTAATGCTTTCCAGAGCAATTTGTGAACTTGAGCTTTAGTTCTTGCTCTCTTGGAGTCCACAGTAATCCATGTTGTACCTATCTGTATTCATTTTGTTTTGTATAAGGTCACTAAAATGCAATATTAGTTTATTAAAGTAACCTATATTGTTGGTTGATATGTTATCAGGTTTATTTTCAATTGGTCTAATGCCCATTGCCCAATTACCAACTTGTCTTCTATCATTTGGTCTACCGTCAGTTCGTCCGCTATCCACATGGTCTACTTTCCATTTCGTCTAATGACCAGTTGGTCCAATAGCCATTTAGTCCATATACCATTTCGTCTAATTGGACTAAGTGTTACTTGGGGCAAATGAATGAAAATAAATCGATATTAGACCATCTGGTTACGAGACGAAATGGTGATTAGACGAAGTGAGGATTGGACCAAATGGTTATTGGACCAAATGGTTGTTAGACGAAAAGTTGATGGACGTAATGGCATTAGACTAAATGAAGGTAGGCTATGTGATGAGTGGACAAGTTGGCAATAGATGACTTGTCTATTTACCTACTATCATCCATAATTTGCTTTTACTTTCTTTTTGAATAACTGGTAAATGTGCAGTTCAGTCCTCACTAAATAAATGCATCACTGACATAAATTTTATGTTTGCCAAAGATTCTTGTCTTCTTAAAAATGATAAGGTCGCTTTTAAATTTCAGTACTTTCCTTTACTCTCTTCTGTAGGAAGGATTCTGTCATACTCCCTACCTTCATATTTTTCAAATTTGTAAATTGGGGCATTAATTCTATCAATACCATTTTAAGGCTAAAAATTATACAGGGTTAATTTCTTTCATTCTTAATAGAATTTATGGAAATGATTTTATTCATTGAAACTTTTTAAAGCAATAGATTCAAATTTGAATAAAATATTAGTATTAACGTATCATACTGGAAACGATACAAGTGGCCAAAATGGAAATGAAAATTAAGGAAGTGTATGGAACCTTTAATCTTCTCACGAGGTAGACGTGTAATATTTCTCCAACCACTTTTTCACAACCAGTTGGTGCTGGTTTGTTGATGTATACTCCTTGTTTTACGACAAGAGGAGGCTTCCCGGAGTCTACCAAAATTGACATCTTTTAACAAGTTGTTTGTTTGGAGTTGATTTAGCTAACCAGAGACTTTGTACCTCGTCTCCCGTCTTTACGTGCAGTGGAATGAAATTTCTAAGAAAATTTGTCATTTTTCGCCCTAGCTGCATGACAACTCTTGAAGTGATTGTTTATTTGGATGCTCCCCTTAGAGCAAAGATGTAGTCTTTGTGTTGGGCTAATTTACCGTTTACTGTCCAAATGAAAGAAGAAAATGGTGGGGGAAATGGGATCATGGAGAGACCAGACTGGCCACAATACAAACAAACAATGGGGGAGGGGGCTTTTCCAAAGGGCAGTTTGGGGGTCATTTATTACCAGATGACCCGACATGGTTATGACTTTAAATCCTGATTGGCTGGGATTATTTCTTAGAATCAGAATATGGTTCATCACAATCATAATCATGACTATATCCTGTTTGACTGACTTTTTTTTACAAGAATTAGAGTCTTCTATATTTCTTTGATATTGGAAATATTTATTTTATTTGGGGGTTACATTTTCAGCTCCTAGTATATGGAAAGGTGGCAGTAGAGTAGCGCCGAATATCCCGCAAGTATGATTATGATACCAGTCACTCCTCGAGTGAATATTGGTAATATTCATCTATGTCTCTTTCCCAACTGACCCACCCTTCCCTGATTCCTAGTGCACACAGACAAGAAATAAAAAAAAGTATGGAATGGGCTGAACATTTCAGAATATGAAATTTGTAATGTGAAGCTTCCTGATATCCAAGTACTGAATGTTTAATATAAGTGTCCAAAGGGTTATTTTATAGAAATATAAATACAGTACTATGGGAGGGCGCTTGACATTTAAAAAATGAAAATTAAATTTTTCAAAAAGAATCAATGGCAAGAAATAAATATGTATATGTATGGTCACTTGGCTAAATTTTTTTTTTTATAGATTAGGGAGTGATTGCTACAGGCTAGATGATTACATGGAGGAAATTCCACATTGGCTCGGGGCGATTCAGCCCCTGAAATGTTCAAAAGAACCCTGTAAAAGAAAAGAGCCTGGAGAATGCCCATTTACTGCATCGTTAAGTCATATCCAATGTTGCAGATGTAGGCAGGAGGTTGTGAAAAGAAGCATCTGAAAATGAAAAAGTTATACTTTTTTGCCTTGATGATTATAGAGTATGATCATATGATCATATTAAACCAAAGCTTTTGACCCTGTTCTCATTACCGTCATTAAACTAGTTTACTGGAAACTAGTGTAATGAGAACGGTCGAAGCAATCTTGGAAGCGATTTTCTAAACCGGTTCAGAAAACCACCTCCTGATGTAGTTTTCAAGATCGCTTTGCCTCGTTAAACTGGTTTTAGCGTAAGTGAGGACACAACCGTTCTTCGGGAAGTGATCTTTACACATATCGTGTGAAGAATGCCTGTACTGTGGTTTCAAATTTTGCAGGAAACTGAGAGCATACCCATAGCAATGAGATCGATTTCCGTGAAGTCGTTTTGTAAACCACTTTTGGGAATCAAATGGGAACGCTTGCAAAGCGATCTTCCAAACTGGTTTCCCGAACCAGTTTCCAAAAAAAGTTTTTAGGTTTGTAATGAGAACGGTGTCTTAGATATGATTTGAAACACTGCTTCACTGCCAGTAACCAGTATCAGTTGCCAGAGGTTTTTCGTATAAACAAGAGTAGCCCCCCAAAAACACCCAATTAGTGTCAAGAAACGATCTGACCACCTCTCGTTATGAAACCATCTAAATTAGACGGATGGTCAGTTTGATGATTGCTTATTAATTTCCAGGAAGTGCGGTTTGCCGTGATTGTTTAGGGGTTCGTAAGGTAAGGTCGTTTGGGTGTGTATGGCTGTGGAATATAAATACCTTGACTTAACCATGAGAGGTAATTAATTGGTTCATTTAGGATAACCCGGCGGCGGGCGGTTGGGTTTAGCCCCACCAACCAACGGATGCTCATCGGCTTCGTCATTGTCAAGTAGTCTATTGTCACTTGTGGTTCTAGATGGTGTTAAGACAAAATTGCCTAACTAAAAAAAAAATTGCCTAACTCTATATGAAACTTTAAACCCCACTTTTCTCTGTTGTAATAGATAAATTGAAAAGTGAAATATCCAAATTTAATCAAGGTTTACAATTGAAATGTGATGTAAATCACACCTTTGTGAAATTAAAATCACAATTGATTGGAATTAAATGAATTACACCCAATATTTGAAAAGTAATAAATTACACCCACAACAATGAGTATATCATGCAATTTTTTTCAGTTTTCAAAAGTGATAAACACTGCACTACCCATTATTCAAAAGCAATGATTATCATTTACATGTTCCTATTTTCTAGGAAGAATGCTAGCTGAGGATAGTGCTAGAAAATGTTATTAGTGAGTTTCTCAAATTAAAAATGTCAATAGTAATACTTTGTGATTGCTCAGAACTTTAAAATTTGTTTAGCAAACTTTAGTAGTAAGTGACCAAAAAAAAGAAAATTGTTCTGAGTGAGTACCAAAAACTAACAACAAAAAACACAAACAGATGAAGTATATTATTTGAAATGCTAGTAAATAGTTGGCTCATTGATGCATTTCAAGCGAGGATGACTAACTCAGGAAATCCGTTTTTGACAAAAGGTGGAGAAATTTTCATCATTCAAAGCCACAGGTTAGTGACATGTTTGCCAACTTAACTTTCAGGGGAGAATGAAGCAAATAGTGCTTTTACACAATCTTAATCTTGTGTGATTGATAAAGAACAGGTTGATGAACTTAAAGTGGAGGATAATGCTAAAAAGGTATAGGCTAAAAGGGGCCAAGGAATTAGCACTTACTTGTGAAACCAGTGCCCACTCAATATCCTCTGTATGTTCATTCTACATCCAGTCCTTAATCGTGGTGATTTCGTTGTGGGTTTTACTTTTACTGCTCTGACTGACACATTTCTATGAAATAGTAGAGTTTTGGGAAACTTGTCTGTTTTTTTCGGAGCTGCTAAAAATAGCTATTTCTGGTCAGTTGTTTGAAAAGTGGTTAAGATTATAGGAGGAAAAGTCTAAAAATGGAAGGAAGAAAAGTGGTGAGAAAAAAAGTAGAGCTTAGTAATTGTTATTTATTCATTGTTGATTTGAAGTTAATTTTTTGATGTTTCCTTAGTTTGTTATTTGGTTTTGTATGCTACTTGTGAATGTGACTCAATGATGTAGTTTCCAGACCAAAGCCTCAAACCCAAGGCAATTTTTTTTTCATTGTTTTTTTTTTTTTAGATGTCAATGAATTTACTTTTTTTTAATAAATGGTACTATTCTTGTTTATTTAAAAAAAGTTAGTGTAGCTTGACTTGAGGGGTCACATTTTTAATAGTGACATGAATTTTTGGTTGTGTGATTGTGCAATTGAGTTTATCCATGTAGTTACATGTTATTGTTAAGTGCCTCTCCCCCTTATCTAAACAAATCCCAATTAGTACTATGAAACCATCTGTTCTTTTAATTTCTAAAGTCATTGTAGAGATGGCGTACAAATTACAAAGTTGACTTCTAATAACTCTTTCGTATAATTCTTCCCTTTTACTGTATTAATTCTTTGTCTATTCTTTGTTTATTTTCTTTCTTTAATCCACACCTTTGACATGGCATCGAGAGTGACCCTATTTTCTGTGGTGGTCCCACCCATTGCAATATGTGTCGGTACATGTGTCACCAATTAAAGAACATCTAGAGAAGTCATAGCATAGGTGGTCATCGTGCCAAATGCTCACACCCATGATATTAATCAGTTAACCACAATTCAACTTCATTTAGTAGTTATTTTCTTGCGATAAAGCACACAAGTGGTCACATTTGTGCCTATTATTGTTATTAAAAAAAAAAACAATTATGTTGGTGTGAAACCAGAGGTCACAGAGGTCAAAAGGCTCTTTAAGTTCTGTATATTGTGGGATGGGTCGTTTCTGAATGGATATATCTTAATCAGAGATTAGATTATCAGATAGTGTCCAACTGATCAATTGAAAACGTTTTTATAGTTTTCACAGTACAGTTTAGTGAGCACAATGTCCATAACTGTTTTCAGTATTACTAGGGTTATTTTTAAAAAGTAAAATATTTTTTATCTCTTTCAAACTCAATATTAAATTTTTTTATTAATTTCCCATCTTTATTCATTCCCCAATGATCATCTTCACTCTCTCTCTCTGCATCCATTCTTCCTTATCCCTCTTTCTCCTTGCATCCAGTTCTTCAATTTCTCTCTGCGTCTCTCCTTTATGAGATTCTGCTCCCCCTCTCTCTCTATAGACTCTCACATACTCTCTCTTTCTCATATCCATTTACCCCCCCCCCCCCAATAATCCATCAGTTCACACCTCTATAACTATTTCATTTACCTTATCGATGTTTCCCTCCAAAACGAGATCCCCTGCCAACAGCTTCCTTTGCCAACGTTATACAAGTTATTTATCCCATCCCATCTTTTTCTTTTGACAGAGCTTCATATATATATATATATATGCAAAATATGACCTTAGGCCTACAGTTTTTTAATGTTCAAATGTAATGTCCAGTTTTGGTAGTGTTTGTAGACTCACCATAATGATTTAGAATCACCTTTTTTCACCTACGTATTCACAGTGATAAAAAAATTCATTAATAATTGATAAATGATAAAGAGCTTCCCAGAAGGTTTTTTTTTCAATTTGGGAAAGGTGTATGAGAAGATTTTGTCATTGAATTATGATTCTATAAACACTCTAAATTGCAGGAATTTGAAATAAATCCAGGTGCACTCTTACATTAGTTGAGGACCAACTGAATTTGGGATTTAGTTTTAATCCTAAAGATTGAAATCTAAGGATTCAAATTCAAATCCCTTGAGGTTTAGAATGGTTTTTTTTTCTAAAATTAATGTAAATCTAAAATTTGATTGGTTCCTTACTGCTGTCCAACTGGATATGCTTTAAATCCTTGCAATTTAGATTATACTATACGATCACTGACAATTTTGTACCAAGAAAAATATTCAATGCAATCAATATTCAGACATTGTTAGTTTTCTCATTTCTAAATAAGGACATCAAATGTTGTTTGTAAATTAAATGTTTGCTTCTTTTTCATAGTTTTTTTTAGATTGTCCTGTTTTGTTCCGTATCTTTACTTGCTAACATAACATAAAATGTTTAATAGTCCATCCAGAATTTTGAAGTGATTTTCCAACATGAGTAGCTTCAAAAGAGTTGGTCAGTTCTGAGCCAAGCCATAATCTATTGAATTGTACGGTATGATATATCCATTTTGGCTCCCAACAAGGAAAGAAGGATGATATAGCTTTCTGATTTCATAGATGCATTAATGCTACTCAGCTGCTTGAATAAATCATATGCATTTTCTTGGTTATATAAAATGTGTTCAAGTTGTTTAGATAGACCAATGTTGTTTTTTTTATTTCTTGTTGTTGGATTCATGTAGGAATCATAAGCTATAGCTACCAAATTACCTTCATTAAAAAAAGTTATAAAATGTGCTCAAGTTGTTTAGAAAGACAATTTTTTTCTTCTTTTTTTTTTCTCGTTGTTGGATTCATGTAGGAATCATAAGCTATAGCTACCAAATTACCTTCATTAAAAAAAGTTATAAAATGTGCTCAAGTTGTTTAGAAAGACAATTTTTTTTTTTCTCGTTGGATTCATGTAGGAATCATAAGCTTTAGCTTCACAATTACCTTCATTAAAAAAAGTTATGAAATGTGCTCAAGTTGTTTAGAAAGACAATTTTTTTTTTCTTTTTTTTTCTCGTTGTTGGATTCATGTAGGAATCATAAGCTATAGCTACCAAATTACCTTCATTAAAAAAAGTTATGAAATGTGCTCAAGTTGTTTAGAAAGACAATTTTTTTTTCTTTTTTTTTTCTCGTTGTTGGATTCATGTAGGAATCATAAGCTTTAGCTTCCAAATTACCTTCATTAAAAAAAGTTATAAAATGTGCTCAAGTTGTTTAGAAAGACCATTTTTTTTTTATTTTTTTTTAATTTCTCGTTGTTGGATTCATGTAGGAATCATAAGCTATAGCTTCCAAATTACCTTCATTAAAAAAGTTATAAAATGTGCTCAAGTTGTTTAGAAAGACCTTTTTTTTTTATTTATTTTTTTATTTCTCGTTGTTGGATTCATGTAGGAATCATAAGCTATAGCTTCCCAATTACCTTCATTCAAAAAAGTTATAAAATTTGCTCAAGTTGTTTAGAAAGACAATTTTTTTTTCTCGTTGGATTCATGTAGGAATCATAAGCTACAGCTTCCAAATTACCTTCATTAAAAAAAGTTATAAAATATGCTCAAGTTGTTTAGAAAGACCATTTTTTTTTTTTTTTTTTCTCGTTGTTGGATTCATGTAGGAATCATAAGGTATAGCTTCCAAATTACCTTCATTAAAAAAAGTCATTCATTATCAAGATTCTTATTCTGGATTTTTAAATGGTTATCTATAAGCAACAGATAAATTATACCATTGCCCCCCAAAAAAATTATGTATCTGTCAATATTAAATGCTTCAGCTCTTCCTTATGAAATTATTTTTTTCTCTGCCATTATATAAAATACTTATTCGGTTGACTTTATCAAGAAAATAAAGACTTAAGTATGGAAATGACATGCTTACGTGTTGTAATAAATTAAGTGGAATCGATAGTAAAAATAAAAAACATGACTCACACATTTTAGTGTGCTATGTTTTTCTTGATGTGCAATAAGCTGTTAAATGTTAATCAGTGTTATTGTATGCAATTCATGGTTTAGATTGATTTTTGCTTGTAGCAATAAACCTGACTGTTTTTTAAAGGAAAATCATTCTTACTTAAAATGCAGTGGCACACTTTGACAAACAGTTCAATAGGTGGGTAGGGTATTTGAGTAAAATTGCCTCTATCAACTTAACACAACCACATACATAGATGTACAATGTAATTTAACAAGCTTGAAATTCATTTTTGTAACTCGATCATAAATGATTTGAACAGTTTATTTAAAGGGGTACTCCAGGCTGAAAAATATTTATATCTAAATAAATAGAGTAAATCACAGCGCAAAATGCTGAAAATTTCATCAAATTCTGATAACAAATAACAAAGTTATTGACTTTTAAGGTTTAGCATTATTTTGTGAAAACAGTTATAAGCACATCATCATGAATATTCATTATGTGGGCTGATGATGTCACTTCCCTTTTTCTAATGTTATTACAAGAAAGAATAATTCTTTTACTTTATCATACATCTGTTAATGATACATCTTCCTTATAATGAAAAAAAAAATGCAGCAATGAATATCAAATGCACTATCAATTGTTCTTGGAGGAAATTTTTTGAATAAACCTAATTGTCATATAATAAAATACAAAGAACAAGTGGGGATATGACATCATCAGTTTGCTCATTGAATATTCATGAAGACATGCTGAGGACTGTTTCAAAGGAATAGTGAATACCTTTAAAATGCCCTAGCTTTGCTATTCCTTGTCTGACTTTGATCAATTTTTTTATCTGTTCAAATCATATTATTTTCAGCCTGGAGTTCCCCTAAAATAACAGTTTGATAAATAATAATGAAAATCATATGCATTTCTGAGTTTGATTTTTGTCCTTGTGTGAAAAATACACCTTCGTCATCTATACTAGTTAAATCTGCCCAATTTGGAAACATGTCTGCACATTACAAGAAATTGTTGGGGCCTAAAAATAAAAATATTTTTGATCATTCACACCAGCAGTAACCAGATGTGCATACGTCAAGACTTTCACATTCTTATTGCCTCACTGCAAATGTTCTTGTATTTTGCTCTCATATGCGAATACATCTGCAACCTTGGAAAATCCTAGTAATGGTCTCATAATTTTTTTTAATGAATCAACTTCTTGTCCATTTCTGTTGGGAAGTAACAAGTACTTTCACACTGACAAAATACCAAGTACTTTTCTTATTCTGCAGGTGTGAATGACCCTATAGAGTTCAGTCTTAAAATGCTCGAGCCTTCTTAGACCCTGACCTTGTTAATTGCATATCATCCTCGGTCACGGTCCGGTCATGATCGGTCTGTACCCCATCAAGAGGCCAGCGGGCATCTCTTCTGGTCAGTCCTCGGGCCAACATGGGTGTAGTGACCAGCGTCCGATCATTTTTCGCCGCTCGCAGGACAAAGTGTCCCCACTTCTTATACCCCTTCACTCAACACTCATTGGAATAGAATGGGATTCAATCAAGCAGCTAGGGACCTAAAAGTTTTCTATTCCAAATTAAAAAAAAAGGACTTTATTGATATTTTGTTATCAGATTCTGCTCAAAGTTAATGATTTCTATTGAAAGATTACCAATTGCTACCAAGAGAAGACTATTATCTATTCAAAGTTTCATTGGACTGTTATAAGCATTGAATTTGAGTAATATAGTTCATGCTTTAAAAGAGGGTCAACATAGGATCATAATTTTGGTTTGCATTGCAATCAAGCAATATACATACATTCATGATTGCAAAAGCTTGTTTTTCAAAAGCAAGCATTATCCAATTTTTCATGTTTGTATTTTGAAAGATATTGATTTCTAGCACTGAAAGAAAATTGTGTGAACACTACCATGGTTTGAACTAAATGCATTTGAAGTCATGTTCCTAGGGTACAACAGGGTGTCGATTGAACGTAGCCCATGTGTGAATGGCTTTGATAAGAGCATGCGATAATGGGAGCTGTATCACACAAATCATGCTGTGAATATGATTTATTTACATTTAATGAATTGTAGGAAGAACAGATAGGGGCTCTGTATACCTTGGGAAATGCTGTTCATTAAACCACAGAAATTTGTCATTTGAAAATGAAGCAAAACATATAACAAGTCTGTTTTTCTGTAGCAATTTATGCTTCTAGATTTTCTTCTTCTTTTTTCATTTTGCATGAAACTTTACAGATATCAATAGTTGTCAGTTTTTGTGAGTGATGGTGTGAAATACGCAAGTATCATTACTCTGGAATTATGAAGATATAGACAACAAAGTCTTAGATTTGAAGAAAAAAAGAACAGAATTCGAAGATATTCTGAAATAATATTGTAAAAAATTCACTTGATTAATTAGATAATGAAAATTGATATATAAAATATATAAAATCATGCTAAATAATAATAGTAATAATATTGGTGGATTTATAAAGCGCTTTTTGCCTGAGAATACAAACTGCTGCTATTATTACTCCGGCTTTAGCTGTGCTGCCATAATAGGCGCTGAAGCATTCAAGGAATTTCACCTCAACTGGGTTGAGTGCAGCACAATGTGGGTACATTTCTTGCTGAAGGATAACATGCTGTGGCTGGGAATCGAACCCGCATCCCTCAGATTGAAAGACAGAAATCATAACCACTAGGCCACGACGCCCGACATAGATCTCAAGGTAGCCCTCTACTTTGATTCAATATCATTTCAATGATATGAGAGTTATATGCTTCAAGTTTGAAGTGGTAGGCTTATCCTTCAGCATTCTCTCAAGGGACCTTTTGTTGCAGGACATCCAGGGGTAAGATTAGCGAACGATTATCTGCCCTTAAGACAAAAGTCATAACCACTAGACCACGACGCCCCGACATAGAACTCAAGGACTAGCACTCGACTTTGATTCAGTATTATTTCAATGATATAAGATTTATGCTTCAAGTTTGAAGTGGTACCCCGAATCTCTCAACATTCTCCTGAAGGGACCTTTTGTTGCAGGACATCCAGGGGTAAGATTAGCAAACGATTATCTGCCCTTCTTGCTGTCATGGCGCCAGTGCCCTCGGCGCGACACCCAGCATGCGCGGTGCGAATCCCGACACCTACCGTGTAAACGCCACGGCCCAGGTGCCCACTGACCGGGCACCCCCCGCAGGGGTTGCTTGCACCTCATTAAGGGATCTGTCACCGCTAATTGTGGCCCTGGAGACACTTTGGGATGAGGGTTACCCCCAGAACCTGTTCCCACTGGTGATAGCTAGGCGATGCTTGACATTGGAAAAATGAACAAAATTCAAAAATTTCATCAGAGCTGTAATGTCTTGGTTGTTTTTCAGACAACCTTCATCGCTAAACTCTCAGGAAAATGCTGCTCTCTGGGTTTCATCTGTTGATAGTCAAGTTCATCATCATAAAGTCGATTTATCTCTAGTAAAATTCATGCTTTACCATCTTCATCTTGATCTTAATGTTTGTGATGAATTATTTACTTCAATGATTAGATAGATTATCTACCTATTATGCTAGATTCCCATGATCTGGTTTATCCCATATATAAGCTTATTTCACTAAAAAAAATGGGTGCATACATGTGCAGTACACCCATCTTTCCCAACTTCCACAGCATTCTCTGTTATTTGGAAAGTGTTCACATTCTCAAAGCATGTAAAATAAAGTGCAGTTAAAGGAAATTTTCTTTTTTGCGGATAAAGTGGTTAGAAATAAATGGAAAGAAAAACCCTAAAACTTACAGATAGTTGTAGCTTTCATACTCAAATTGAATTTTAGTCATAATAGTTGATCTTTTCAGGTACAGCCAAATCTGGACATTGCTGGTTTGGAGTGTTCATGTTTCCTGTTTAGATTGTAGCTCTAGTAGCAATGGGAACAGGTAGAGGTATTTGAAAGTTGCTTTGAACTTGTCATTTTTCAAATCCTGAGACATCAGTATTGACATGTAATCAAGCATATACACTAGCCCAATTGTCGTCCTGCATAACTCCTTGCTCATTTTCTAAGAAATTGGAAGGTTCTAAGTCCCCCTTTTCCATATCCAATTGCTACCCTCTCTCTTTCTCTCTCCTGCCCCCCTCCCCCTCTCCCCTCCCCCTCTCCCCTCCCCTTTATTCCCTCTTCCTGTCTCCCCTTCCCCACTCTCTCTCCCCACCCCTCTCTCTCCTTTTTTCCTCTCTCGCTCTCTATATCTTGAATAGTTGATTTATTCTTTTACAGATCAAGTAAACAAAATAATTAGGCATAAAATGTTATATAGTTTGAAATTATGAAGAAAATTAAATAAGAAAGGAAACCAAAATATGAGAAAGCTTGAAAAGGGGGTCACCCATCATCAGGTTCAGCTGGTAATTTTTCTTCAATTTTGTTTTGTTATTAAAGAAAATCATTAAAGAAACTTTATTTCATATAATCTAGGTTTGAATATAAATCACTTCCCTCAGGGGTGTCATGTGTTTTTTTTTCCTTCCCTAATCTCCTGAAATTCTCTTCATTACTCTCAAGAAATCCCTTTCCCTTTTGTGCGTCCTGCGATTATATGTTGCAACGTGATGTTTCCATAATTTGTCACTTTTCATTAGCCTCAGAACAGCTCATAATTGGCAAACAATAGATGGAACAATGTTTTGGATGAACTTTAGAATTACGATT
Organism: Lytechinus pictus; assembly: GCF_037042905.1. Lineage (NCBI taxonomy): Eukaryota > Metazoa > Echinodermata > Echinoidea > Temnopleuroida > Toxopneustidae > Lytechinus > Lytechinus pictus. The sequence continues at coordinate 42,263,288 of NC_087249.1, forward strand.
TGTAATTGATTCCAGCTTAATTTGTAAAAATAACATGTTTCAATGGGAGTAATAAATTGTTTTTTTTTTTACGTTTCTCGCCGAATGTTTCAAATTTAGTACCAACTGGTGATTGATTTCATAATTTCATACTGGTTTTGGGGCTTGGTATACTGTCTTTTACTGCACTTTCATTTCAGAAGTTGTAAACAAATATCTTATTTACCTTTTAATTAGAAATTTTTCAATAAATTTTCATGATAACTTTTGTTCAGTTGAATATGCGCTTCTTAAACACAAGTTCTTTGTTGTGAGACATTAACAAAAAAGGCATTGGGGGTACCAGAATATTTATGTTTAAGAAATATACACCATCTTTACCTTTTTTTTTTTAATTCTTGTATTACTTTTTGGCTCGAATTCACAAAGGTTTTTTTTTAAAACCCACGGTTGAGTCCATGGTTTATGTAGATTACCTGTATAAATTATGCTTAATTTAGCGCGTATGGAGCGCTTGTATAAAAAATGCCCAATGCTGATGTGTGCTTTTGTCACAGTGCGCCAATTTGACGCCTGTTACCATTATTTAGATACGTTATTTTATTCATTTTAGTCCACTGTTTTGAGTAATGAGTCCACTCTTCAAACAGTGGACTTGTGAATAAAATAGCATGGATAACAACGGCAACAGGCGTCAATTTGGCGCACTGTGACAAAAGTGCGCATCAGCATTGGACATTTTTTAATATACGCGGTAAATTAAGCGTAATTTATACAGGAAATCTGCATAAACCATGGACTCAACCGTGGGTTTTCAAAACCGCCTTTATCATTAATTATAATTAATGTTTTTATCAAAAATTAATATTATTATTATTGGATTGTGATTGTGTATTGATTCATTATGTTTCTATGATACCACTCACAATGATATTGCATTCTACCATGATACAACCTAATAACATCCTCGAGATAGAGATATCAAACTATAGAGCAATTACAGCAGGAAAATGTGGCTAGACAACAAGTCGAAACCACTGCAACTTACCCAAATTATACCCTTTTTACACAGGATTTTCTTAGCCCCGGACTATCGCTAACCCCGTACTATCCTTAACCCCGTACTATTTTTTTTCCTTTTCACACATGCCAAATTGTTTTTGCTAACCCCGTATAAGGAATGCTTGCTTTTCACACACGAAACTCGCTAACCCCGGACTAGTGGTAGCTCATTCACTCGTACCTTTTTACACACGCTAAAATTTCCTGAACCCCGTACTATAGGTGGGGCTAAACTGCCATTTAGCCCCACCTATAGTACGGGGTTAAGCTTAGCCCACTTTCGTTTTACACTAGCGATCTTAACCCCGTACTATCGCTCTTAGCACCGCAATTGCTGGGATAACCCTGCTTTTTTGCAGGGCCAAATAATCCCGTACTAAAGGTGGGGTTAGCCCACTTTGCAAAAATGCTGTGTAAAAAGAAAGTGGGCTAAGCTTAACCCCGTACTATAGGTGGGGCTAAATGGCAATTTAGCCCCACCTATAGTACGGGGTTAAGGAAATTTTAGCGTGTGTAAAAAGGGTAAAGATAAACCTCTCTTGATCATCATCCAGCATAGGACTTTTCATACTCCACACAAGATGTCCTCTCTTCAATTCACATCCTAGTTTATGATATATCCCTCGTGTATAGAGTATTTCCATGTTTGTTTTAGTAGAGCAGATTTCTAAATTTGATTATTTCCTGGACTCACCTTGATTCCTCTTGCGGGTAGATGGAATCCTTTGGGATGTCTTCGCTGGCAGATGTCGGCTGTCAGACTCCTGAAAGTGCTGTCGGATCGGACTTGCTTCTCGAGGAAGGTGCCAAAGTGATTATACTCAAGTCATTATTGATGAAAATAAATTTTCATTTGATAAAGCAGGTATTATTAGGTGTCCTTTCCAATCATGGCAAACTTAGCTGACCCAGTGATATTCCTAGAGTGTTCATTTAAAAGCATTCGGTCAGTCAAAGGCACTCTATAAACCGACACCTTGAAGATTTGGTTTGGTCTCTGCTGAAGTTAGTTCAGTCATTGACAAACACATCACCAGTCGAAGAAAAAAACCAAATTTTTCACTGAATAATCCAATATTCTGCTTTTACATATATACCTGCAGCGATCATGGAAACTGATGTAATATAATGATAACCTACAAACTCAAGGTATCCTCAAAGAGATCCCCAAAATGTAAATATTCCATTCTCGGCTAATCTAGGCTAAGGTCTATGCAGTTTGAAGGTCTGTTAGGTAGCCAGAAACTCGGTGCAGATCAAGCACGGATCAAGTATCAGAAGATGTCACATTCTGTTCAAAGACCACACCACAGGATATTTCACCCTTGACACAATGTCACATGGCATTGTCCTACAACTGTTTAAGGGATAGCCATGAAGGCGTAGTAAAGATCAAGTATCACAGGGTATCCTGTTCAGTCATGTACCAAAATATTGCATCCTTGCAGCGATGTCTTGCAACTACCCTTGCCCCATTTCATCCATTCAGAGGGTAGGTGATCTACAAATCTGCCACAAAGACAGATAAACCAATCTCAGAAGATGTAATATTTCCTTGAAGGACCACTGAAGGATTGCAACAATTTACTCCAGCTATGAAGATTTACTCTTTCTCACTCACTTACAACGAGCCACGATCAGTGATGAAGAAACATCGATCGTAGCTTGTGAAGGACGACCAATCTGCCAAGAAACTTTCCCAACTGTTTCTCCCTCTTCCCCTTCCCGTCTTCTCCGATCAAAGTCACTTTTATTACCAGGAAGACATCTTGGGAAATAGTGCAAGAAGGTAACATTCAACTTGTCGGCTGGACTGCTCCCAGCGACCCAATCGCCATGGCAACAGGAAGAGGCCAATTTCGGCTAACTCTGCCACAAGTGGCTTTCCTCCCGGGACTTGCGAGCTGAAGTTCATCTCTTAATTCTCTCAATGAAAGGGGAGGGGTCATGCAGTCATCTTGAAACTTATGGGGGGAAACTCCTAAAACAAAGTGGAAATGTAGCAAAGTCTGTTTTCAGTGACTGAACAAGTTATTGGTCTGTAACGCATCAGAGTTTGAAAGAAGTTATTGTCTTCATAAAACTAAGATTCTTTCTGTATTTGTTTATGAGAAAATTTGTGACATTTTGCCTGTTTGTTCATTCCAGGGAATTTTAGTTATATTCATATCATACAGCATAGCATTAAGACATGATTTTTCATCAGGAATTAAGGAAATGTGCACATGAATACATGGGGATGACTTGAAACATCGATCACTATATTCATTAATTTGATAAAACTAAGCTGCTAAAACTAAGCCCCCGAAACCCATAAACCACTTCTTTAAACATTAATTGATGCACATATGAAGAGAACCAAAGATTCCATCCTTACACCGTTTTTGCCTTTTTGCTATAGGATAAGATAAAATTGAACGAGGAGGCACTCCTCTATTTCTATCCGCAATATTTGACAAATTTTGTCTGAATCTCTACCCCAAACTGTTAATTTTTTGCCCCCCCCAAAAAAAAAAAGAAAAAAAACATTGAGCACTCATGGATGTTTTAAGCATCACAATTATAGAAAGTCTTATTCTGCATGTGCTTTGTTTTATATTTCTATATGTATTCCTTGGCATTTTGTATGATAATTTGATTACCTAACATAAGTTCATTGATTCCGAACATGTTCTCTCAATTTATCTTATCTAAGAATAATTTCCCTGCTTCACGATTACTGCGATATACAAGAACATGTGATTCATTTACATGTCTACATTTACTCATAATGCACCTGAAAGATCTCAAATCTTTCAGATCAAAGCCCGATGATAGTCGCTGAAATGAGATATTTTTGAGATCTTTTGATATCTGAATATCCTCTCCTGTCAGCACACAAATCATGAACCTTTATGAGTAACAAATGTGATGTAAAAGATTTTGAATTGTCTTTTTAGAAGCTCTCTGGTTTACCGAGCTAGAAATATCACTCGTTGATCTCTGATTGTTAATTCCTGCCAAAGTGCGAAAAGATGTTTTTATTTAAAAATCTATTTTTACCTGCAAGGGATAAATGAAATATTAAATGAGGCCCGTGCTTCTTTACGTTTCTCTTCCTCACATTTTGTCTTCCCTGGTCATTGTGCTCCTTCCTATTTCAGTATTTGGTTACTTTTAATTTATCATTTTTGAAAAGTTATTTTCCTTCCTTATTACATTTCACTACTTGTTTTTATTTTTTCTGAGGACAGACTTTACTCTTGTTGTATATGTTATTCCTCTTCTATTTCTATCACTTGTTTTTGCCCATTTGTTATCATTCAATTCTTCTTTCTTGGCATCTTCATTTTTCTTTCTTTCATTATTCTTTCATTAAAAACCATTTATTTTACTACTGCCCTCCTGTTCTACTTTAAACTATTAAACCATTCGTCTTTTTTATATTTTTTATCTTATTGCTCATCATACTTTTAAATCTTTTCACCTCCCTATTTTCTCTCTTCTTGATATTCTACCCTTTTTTTTGGGGGGGGGGGGGGCTCTCTCCTTCTCTCATCCTGGGAAGTATTTCATTATTTCATGATAAGTTCTTCCAGTGATTTTCATTGACAGATGATATAAGCTACTGACAATACTTGCATCTGATTGGCTAGAATTAAAACCAGTCGGTGAAAATCACTGAAAAAAACTATTTGTGAAATGTACCCCTGTCTTTTTTCTCTGTGTGACTCTCCAATTGACATGAACTACCTGGTGACTCCAAATCTCAGATTCCAATAATCGTGACATGATGGATATGTTCCCGGCCTGGAAATAGTGTTGTGTGCGCAAATTTTATAGGTTGCCAGAAGGGTAATAGCAGAAGAAAATCAAACCTCTAAAACGAGCTGTTTATTTGGGATGCATTCGCTTGGGCTACAAGCAGACTTTCGGAAAGCACCCATCTTTCTTTCATCAGCAGTCTCTACTGAAAAGAAACACACTGAAAGGAAACAGAAGCAGCATGATTAATTAAAAGAGGTAGCCTTCCAGGGAAACGACGTTGATCTAGAGAAATGTTTTCTTTCTGCGGTGCTATACATCATTCTAAATGGATGAGAGTGGGAGTTTTAATGGGCTTCAGAAACTCGCTTATGTTCATAGATCCTAATAACCCTGACATAGTTTTTGGCACACTTACTCTACATCTTATGATGATAAGACTGGATTTTGCATTAATAATATGTTAAGCTTATATGGCACTTATGTAGTTACAAAAAAAAATCTCTAAGCACTTTACAGAAAACAGGTAGGTACAAATAAGTACAATAAACATGACATAAACATAATGGAGGTAAAGTACACAGTATCAATACTGAATTCCTTCCACCTCCTTTTAACCCTTTTACTAAGTAGTTGTTTCAATTCCCTGATACTTGATAATGATATGTCCTATTTTCTTAGTTAATGGGTCAATGCTAATAATTGTTATATAGAGGGTAGGAGGGAGTCGATGTTGTAATATTTAGTTAAATGCAGTTCAAAAGTTCCTGACCAAAATATGCTGAGTATGATTATGCAGATATCATATTTGTAGACAATTACACAACAAACCTCTTGAAAAACAAATGACTGTGATTATGGAATTTGTTAAAGGTCAAATTGCTTCTATTTAAAAGATGATATATTCTTTACATTTGGGGATATGTGAGTATCAAAATGAGACTGATTTTCCCATAACCCTTATCTAATTTTGACAATTGATAAGTTTTGCATTCCTCACTGCTTGCTCACTGCAAAAGATTTTGATTGACAGAGATCACATTTCAACTCTAGCCAGTGGAAACTGAAATGAATTGAAAATACTTCTAGTAGCCAAGGGGATGCTCCAGTTATTCATAAAGTCGTGCATAACTTTTGAACAGCTTTGTGGAACCGATCCCCGATTATGATGAAGTTACATGAGAAGGAAGACGTTCGGGTCATGACAGACATCATTATCACAGACATCATTATCGGGACAGAAAAGATTAACTCCCTAATGAATGCTCATCTCTTTAGGTTTAAGGAAATACTTCTATTAGCCAAGGAAATGCTCCAGTTGTTCATAAAGTCATGCATAACTTCCGAACAGCTTTGTGGAACCGACCCCCGATTTGGACGTAGCTCCATGAGAAGGAAGACCTTCGGTCATGACAGACATCATTATCACAGACATCATTATTGGGACAGAAAAGAATAACTCCCTAATGCTCTTCTCTTCAGGTTTACCAGGGAATACAAAGCCTGAACTTGAATGATGGAGGGTGACTTAGTAAACATTTACACAGCAAGATGTTGTTTTGACAGTAGGAGAAATGGATTTATGTGTCTGCACTGAATGTTTGCAAAAGGTTTAGAAGTTGATTGGGAAAAGAGAGACAGTTTGGAACAGGGAAGAGTAAAGATAAAGTAAACACACAAAGCATTCATGAGTTCTATGTGGTGATGGATATGGAAATGACTTTTTTTACAGCAATAAAACAATGTTTACACATAATGGCTGTGTGTATAAACATAATGCAAGATGTTACATTGCCAAAGAAAGCTGTAAACTCCAACATTTTAAGGCGATTTACCTGAAAGTGACACTTAAAAAAAAAAATTATATATAGCTCTTTTTTTAAATATACCCGATTGTCATCTGCATCAAATTCAATGGTTCTCTTCTTTATTCTCTTCTTTTCAGCATTTATATTCTTGCTTATTAGCTGGACCCCCTACCCCCCCCCCCCCCCTCATTTTTTTCTTTATTTAATATTGCAATTTTTTCTAGGATTCCTTGAATATCTAGTAATTTGACCATTGTATATAAGAAATTTCTAATGTATTTGTGTACTTTTTATTTAATTTGCAGATCCATCCCCACCCCTGAGCCCCCCCCCCCTCCTTTCAGGGACCTGGCCATGGAATTATCTATTGTTACTGGAGGTCTTCTAGTTCTCAGCACCCCCAGTAACAGTACAATAATCCTCCATGGCCAAGTCCTTTCTCCCCCACTACATATCATCAGTGGTTGTGAACTGGCTCAAACATAATTTTTTGTTAATTTTTGATTTTTTTTTGTTTTTGCATATTCTGAAAGCCTGTGGTTCACTCTATTGATTTGCCAAATTTATTGATCAAAATTTGTGTTTAAAGAATAAGAGCATATTTTAACATCTTACGAACTGGCTCAACCCCCTACTTTGATTTTACGAACTGGCTCAAACCATTCTTTGTGTACTACTAAGTCTCTGTATTGGCGCACACAGGTCGAAGACCTGACCTAGATGCTGCACGTATGTGGTTCGTGCCTCTAAAAATTGCAGCGCGTATGTGGTTAGTGCCTCTAAAAAACATGCGCATCGCATGAATGGTTTTACGAACTGGCTCAAACCGCGGTCTGTGCCGTAAAAAAAAAGTGCGCATGGTGCGTGTGATTTAACGAACTGACTCAAATCCCCTACTTTTTGTAAAAATTAGCAGCTTCTAAAATGCGTATATGTATGCACTTCATTTCAAATATTGAAAGAATGAATACGAATTGCAGACATAATTTTGTATGTGATAAAAGATTGGAATGTATGCTTTAAATTGGTATGAATAATTGATCTGGATTCTTTTGTGAAGTTATGAGCGTCTGAAAAAACATCAAAACTTTGGACGCGATTATCTAGAAATCATGTTTTGGAGACCAGCCGAGGTTTGAGCCGCTTCGTAAAATCAATGACGATATGGTACCATAACCATATCCTCTCCTGTACCGCTATCTTCTCCTCGATAACAAGAAACTGGAAAGTGCATCCAAAGTGCAACTTGGTTTTAAAATCATAATTCCACGCAAGAAAGATCTTCTTTTTCTCAGTAAGAGAAGTGATAAAGAAAACAGAGCGCAATTCTGGGTTCTATTCACTGTGGTTGGATATGTTATAGATTCATATGTTTCTACTTACCTTGCACCAATATTTAGGGCACGCTTGGGTGTGTGTTCATCCGTCCCCTTTGTTTTATACCGATCTACCTGTAGTATTGTTCCAAACCTTTCCTGATGTTGAAAGGTGTTATGGGGAGGAGTTCGATGACAGATGCTAAGTCCAAACTCGCTGATGATCGAGATTTAGACTGTTTGCTTCGAGCCCTACTTTCTACTTGATCCCCTCCCGAAACCCTTCCCAACTTTTCCCTTCTCTGAGATGTAGTGATTTTTATGTCGGTTCTTTGAGGCATAAATTTATTGACCTATTTAAAAATCAATGAATGATAGCCTACTTTGGGCCTACTTTCTTCCTCATCCCCCTTTTACAAACCCTTCCCCACTTCCCCCTCCTCTGTGATGTACTGATTTTTATGTCAATTTCTTTGAGGAATAGATATTTTTACCTATTTAAAAAATCATTGAATTGTAGCTCTGCTTTGGGGAGGGGGCACTGAACTATTTCATTGTATAAAGCCATGAATTAATTATCTTAATTTTTCAAGTAATATATTCATATATTTCAACATTTCTGTTTACATTTTAATATTTATACTGCTTTTAAATGAATTCCAGATTGCTTTTAAAATTTTGACTAATATAAAGAGATAGACACCGTAGGAGGTAATATACCCCAGAATCATACATGGACCTTTTGTTTTTGCCTGTTTTTTGTTCTGTTTTCTTAAAAATAAAAATAAATCTCATTTTTCAAATAAAAAAAGCTACAATTTTCTCTGCCTTCTTCTGGTCACTCATGTGTTCAACAGTGTCGTTGAGTCCCCCCCCCCCCCCACCATGCTAGGGTCAAGACCTACATTATAGTCAAGGGACTGGATTTATCGTCCATCAACTTAATATTCAAATTTGAGAGAACTTTACTGTAAGATGGACTACTGAGTTGGCAATGATCATTAGAAGAATTTCGGCCAATCGGAATCTTCTTCCACCTCCTAGATCGATCAATCTGAAAATATGTCCATGCAGGCCTTGAAAATTAATGAAAGACCACAAAATCATATAGTCTTGGATGCCCGATCATTGGCCATAATGTTCCTTAAATGGCCCTTTAATATTTTGGTGCCCTCTGATCTTTTGAGCCCTTTTTATTTTATCCCACTTTGTGCAGCAGTAGGCCCTAATACAGAAATTGTTGTTTGGTGCAAGAATGCCCTTAACACCACACTTTCAAGCATGGCATGCGCGCAAAAGGGCATTTCTGCACTGATGCAGTGTGCCGAAATGTTTTGCTAAGGGCGTTCTTCCACCAACCCGACGACCATACAAAAGGTGGCCTCACCCATGCTATCGAAATTTAAGTGCTGTATATATATATAAATTGTGTTCACATATGGTTGTTCCTTCCTCATTGACATATATAAGATGAAACATCTTTATTGGCCAAGTGGAAACAGGGTCATCGCTGGATCCTGCCACCCAAACAGTCCCTCCCTCTAGATCAACTTGTTTAGGGTCTAGCGCTAAGATGTGGTAAACACGGATGATAGTTTTTGGGAGAGGCTTTGGTGGGATGACCCAGTTTTGCTGGGCTGGAGATGGTGGTGGACTAGCTAGGAGGGAGGAGGACGGGGAGTGTGATGATGGATACCCTCAAATTATGATTTATCCCATGCTGTCAGCAAAGAGAGACTGAAAGAGAAAGAGAGAGAGAGAGAGAGAGCATGATAGAGAGACAAAGGAAAGGAGAGAGAGAGAGAGAAAGACAGAAGTGATAGAGAAAGGAAGGAGTGGAGGTATAGTCAAGAATAAAAATGAAAGAATAAGAAGAGAAAGAATAAAAGCAAGAGAGATGGCTGGGAAGAAAAGAAGATGGAGAGTTTGCAATCATGAAAAGGTGATCAGAAATAGATTATAACTGAGAAGAGAGGGTGGAATGGAAGAAGGAATGCTTTTTAAAACTTACTTAAAAGGAAATAAGCAATTTATTGGTCAAGAATATTTTGTTCAAATTGATTTTGAAACCACATCTCGTGCCATGTTCAAAGTTATCAAATGGGCAAGGCTTTGAATTTCTTAAATTGACTCTCTTTTTGTGGGAACCAGAATTTATGCCACCATTGTCATTTACATACATGTATCATGACGACTTCTTGCATTTATGGATTTTTTTTCCTACTTTGCTTTTTCATTCATTAGTGATAATTTCAATAAGAAATTAATATGAAGAAATAAAATAAGAATGATACACACACCCAAAATTGACACATATTTTCATATGTAAGGGTCAAAGCTTACTCAGAAGATCGAGTTATTTAAAATTAGTTGCAAATGTGCTATTTGTGCATTATTTTGAGATGCTTATGTCAAACTTTTACACACAGAGCAGGCAATTCCATCACGCTTGATTTTTTTTTCTTCTCGCTTTTATTCTCGGAGACGAGAATATTATACCCGTGGCAAGCGTTGATGACGATGATATAGTGGGATTTGCTGGGGCCTAATCTATACAAATAAAACAACATGGGCTGGCGTGAGCCACTAAGCCCCAACGCAAGGAAAGAGGTGGCCGAGATATTCTTCGCACTTCTTTGTCGGCTTTCCCTGGTTTTTAAAGGGCGTATCATTTGAAGATTTAACAAGCGCAATGCATATTATTTTCAATTTGGGACTTGAATAAATAATTTGCAATAAATTTTCAATGAATAACAAATCTCTTGTACAGTATAAATCAAACAGTGTTCTTTGTAGACATGTTGACCCTTTCTTGAAGGGTGTAGATTGGTGCTGATTTTTTTTTACCTGATTGCTAAGAAAGCATGAATGCTTGTAAGCCAGCAACCAGAGGACCGACTGCTTAAGGTCCTCTCCAAGGGACCTGGTAATGAGGATAAGTGCCTTACCAAAGGGCACTAGCACACCGAGTGGGAATCAAACCCGGTTCACCTGAATCCGAAACCCCCGATCTACCGACTGAGCTATTGCGCCTCCTTCAAGGGTAAAATATCTTTCTCAAAGGAGAATAGAATATACTGTATTAGAGAAGACCTTCATAACTTTTCAAGGAATTCCTTCCTACCGGCTACCCATTTACTTCACCTGGGGTGGAGAGTGGCAAGTGTAGATAAACACCTTGCCGAAGGACGCGAGTGGCATGGTGGGATTCGATACCCCGGAACTTTTGGTTCAAAGTCCGGACGATTATCCACTGAGCCACAACACTTCTACATCATTATCATCAGGCTCATCTCATTTAGAATGAAACTGCATTTGTTGTTTAGAGTGTTTGATAAAACGTACAAGTGTATTTTCACTCTTTCTTCCCTTGGGAATAACTTGAGGGTAAATTTGCTTTGGAATATATTTTTTTAGAATGTTCTTTGGGCCTGATGATGCCATCATAAAATGACGAAAATTGGCCTGTAATTGCCACAAAATAAACCATAATTAAATTAAGTAGTAGAAAGTTTTTACATCAAGCTAATTAAATATGAATTAACACTATTAAATCTGTCCACTTTGGAAGCTGAAGGGAATGTATTGGCAGGGAGCAAATTCCAATTGTATATATGCTTTATAGTTTTATGAAAAGAAAGACTATATTTTCACAAAAATTGTCCATTGAATATTTACACTCAAAACAATTATATTAGGGAATCCCTTTCAAAAAGAATTGAGCTACCTTTAAAGGACAAGTCCACCCCAACAAAAAGTTGATTTGAATAAAAAGAGAAAAATCTAACAAGCATAACACTGAAAATTTCATCAAAATCGGATGTAAAATAAGAAAGTTATGACATTTTAAAGTTTCGCTTAATTTCACAAAACAGTTATATGTACATCCTGGTCGGTATGCAAATGAGGAAACCGATGACGTCATCCACTCACTATTTCTTTTGTATTTTATTATATGAAATATGAAATATTCTAATTTTCTCTTCATTTTCAAGTGAAAAAACAATCAATTTATCCCTGAACATGTGGAATTAGCATTGTTTAATACTATATGGTTCAGTCAAGTTGGTCCTTATTGTCAAATCTGTAAAAAAATGAAATATTGTATAATTCAAATAATAAAAAACAAAAGAAATAGTGAGGGACATCATCGACTGTCTCATTTGCATGTCACTCAGTTGTGCATATCACTGTTTTGTGAAATTAAGTGAAACTTTAAAATGTTTTCAGTGTTATGCTTGTTGGATTTTTCTCTTTTTATTTAAATCATCTTTTTGTTAATGTGGACTTGCCCTTTAAGAACCGATTGTCAGCACAAGCTTTGGTATGTGGGACAAGGTGTTTCTTAGCTTTGAACTTGAGAAATAAATATACAGTGGCCCATCGTAATGACATGTGGACCTGACTGATCAAAGCTTTCTTTTATTCCATTTTCTTCCTTTTTAGCTAATATTTTCCACAAATGAATGGTAATTTGATTGAAATATAGTGAAGACATTTGCATTGAACACTTGTGTATAATTTCAGTACAGTTTATAATGTTATTTTCTTTTATTAGAATGTCTTTGAGTTCAAGAACCTCATAACAAAAGAGAACAGAATAAGCTGAGTGAAAACAAAAGTTTTATGATGATGAAAACTTTGTACCGGGTAACCTGTGGTGTCATTAAAAAGAATAATGAGATCTGAAGGGTTCTACCCTGAAATTACTTTGAATTTTCCCAAAACGTCAATAAATATAGGATTAAATGGACCTATGTGGCTGCCTTGGTGAGCCCAAGCCTACAGTGTTTTGAAGAAAAGGGTAAGGTCATTAATAGATTTTTCTCTAAAACATAAAAGAAATAAACGAGAATTTAGGCAAAAGAGTGGGCGAGTCAGATTACTCTTGGTATCATAAAAGATGATAGTTTGATTATGGATGGTTTTACTCTGAAAATGTGTTAATTTGAGAAGAACTGGAAGTACAAAGGAGCTTCCTACAAAAAAAAAGAATGAACTAGTTTGAGCAGGTGGAGGTGTCAGTCGATGGACATATATTGAGCTTATTGACATATTTGTGGGTTTAAACCACTTGTTTAGATTCTGGTTGAAATGAGATTCATTTGAAGACACCATAGTGTCACCTTCAAGGACACCGTCAAATAGTTGATTGAACCCTGTCAACTTTTGTCGGGATATTCACACCTCCTCGATCGCGGGAAATACCGGGTAATTTGCCAGTGTGAATGCAAAGTTTCTGTTCAGTTTCCCCTCCCCCCCCCCTCCCCAAACATGACACCTTTGAATTGGTTTGTGCTATCTAAAGTTGCAAGAATTTCACAGGGATCTCTTCCTGTTTTCTTGCTGTGTGAATGCTAAAGAAGATTTTGGGGTAGTTTGAGGTGTTCCTTTGTAACTGAAATATTTTTTTCTGATCGGGCATGTGTGAATACCCCATGATGGCTCCCTGACAAATTCCTCCATTTGACATCTTTTTTTATGATTATGACAGCTATTTTTATGACTTTGACTTTCTTTAAGATGCAGTTTGTTCACCATGGATTCATGTTTTCTTAAGACCTCCACCTACCCTGTTCTCTTATATTGTTGAGAGATCTATCTTACTTCACTCTCTTCCCTTATATCTCTATATGACATGATGAGGATTGTTCCTGTACCCTTATCTCTTAAAAAAAATATCAAAATCTTTACTGGAATTTTGTAACCTTATAAAACACCCCTTCTGATTTTTTTCTTATAAGTTATTCATACTTTTTCCTTTTAAATATTTTTTACTCTTTTCTCTCTTTCTCCAACTCTTCTCTCCATCTCTCTCTACCTCTACCTCTGTACTTCCTTCTCTTCATTTCCTTCATTCCTATAGTATGTATACCTCTCTAACCTAGTTATCTTCTCTCTCTCTCCATCCCATCTCTTTTTATGTGTCCTTAAAGAATATCTTGGTGGTCATACTTCAAAAATCTCTCAACACGGGGCTAATAATGTGTGGAACGGTGTGGCCCAGTGGATTAGTCTCCGTACTTTGAAACAGGGTTGTGGGTTCAAATCCCAGCCATGGCGTAGTTTCCTTCAAGAAATTTATCCACATTGTGCTGCACTCAACCCAGGTGAGGTGAATGGATACCTGTCAGGAATTTATTCCTCGAAATGCCGAGCGCTGGATGCTAGCTGCTTGAGCTACAGCCGGGGTAATAATATCCAAGTCCTTTTGAAGCGCATAGAGACGTTATATATAATGTGTTATGCGCTATACAAGAACTGACTATTATTATTATTATTAATATCGCATTTTCCATTTAACAATCCATTTATGTTCACAGTGTTCCTACTCGGCCTATTATTGTTAGATGTCTCTAATTTCTTGCACAGGTCATAAATTCTCCTCCGATCATATCATATTTGGAATGGAAGGACTTCGCCACCATATAGCGTGGATTACCGGGATTAGCGGATTAGCAACTGCTGCTTCAAGCTTTGAAAATGATCCAGAATTAATATTCACCAGTTTCGTGTTACATCCCTCATTAAGACTTTTTAATAGGCCAACAATTGTGTGCCAAAGAACTATGAATTCAAGATAGTTTGTTGTTATAAAGTCATATTTCTAGAATTGAAACATCTAGGTCAAATATGTAATATTATCGCTGCATGCATATAATGTTTGCTGCCACAATTGTTCTTTTCCTTTCCCAATTTTGGATATTAAATTTCATATGTACAATCAGATTACACTGCTCAACCTTGGAGCTACTACTCCATTAGTAGCTCCTTGGCCCAACAAGCTTTTGTTTGATGACAACTTGTGAAAATAAATGATACACTGGTTTTGACACATACCATTGTTGTGACAAAGACTCTGTAATAATCATTTGTCACTGCCTAATCTCTTTCCTATAAGTTCTTTCCTTATTTTGAAACACAAATTTTCTCCTCACCGTTTTGTGGGAAAGTAATTTTCAACTTGACCCTCCCACACAAGATGCCCATAATTGCTTTGAATCCTTTCGCGAATAATGGATTTGAGATCTCTTTGCTCTCTCTAAAATTGAATAGTTTTTTCAGACCAATCTGAAGAGTGTGATTTTTTATACACAGTAAGAATGATGGAATTATGATAATTGTGTTATGAAAAAAATCATAGAAATTTGAACTTTATCATTTGAAGGATAACCAGAGACTGTTGAGTGCCTCAGAACCCTCACATTTCAATGTGAAATCTCATTACAGGTGTATGTTTATTGATGTACAGTACCTTCTTTTCCATGGCAACATAATGCTTAGGCATACCTAATCCTGTACACAATAAAAACACATTAAATTTCAATAGAATGCTGTTTACTCTATGAATTTTATAGTCGTTGTGTAACAGTTTTAAACAGGTGTTTAGAATTTCAAACAATAATAAAGATCAAATATAAAAACTAAGCTTTGTTTCAGATTTGATACAACTACTGTATAAACCTCAGGGTTGTATCAAAGAAAATAAAATAGCGTGTTTATACTGTGTGTTCCAGAAGTTGCCTGTAGAAATACAAAATTATAAAAATAGAAATAACTGCTTTGATCAATGTTTGAGATTGCTGTGCCTGATATCAAAGCAATACTGTGTATTATTTGTTTTATTTATTCTAATTTAATGAATTAGACTGCACATATTAAGGGAGTATCACTGATGATGATGTGTGTACTGTAGTTTTGGATCATATCACAACATTGTTATTGCAGTTAGTAAAAAACAACCAAAGGGACAATATGAAAGCTATCCATGATACTTTTGTTGAAACCAAGTTTCTGAGGCTCTAACAGAGTTTGTTCTGATTTCCTTGCAAGATGTCGAGGTATCGAGTCTACCAGATGGTGTCCTCATCGAGAAAATATAACTAGTTGCTAATGGCATGACGAAGGGGGCTGGACAATGAAAAAAAAATCAATTGCAAAATCTTGGAAAATCACTTAACCACTTTCAACAAGTGATTTGGATGGTTAGCAGAACAAAAGAGGAGTGAAGTTTGGACAGAGGTTTGAGTAATCTCTGAATATTGGTAGTGATATTCTTTATGAGCAATGCTTGTACAATGGAATGTCTGAATTTTCATGATTGAGAAGTAAAATTATTAGTGACATTTAAAGACGGTAATAAACCAAATATCAAAACCACTCTCTGCCCCTCAAAATTCTTCATTGGCAATGTAAATGTATGTTCCATGTGGTTTGAAAAAAAAAAAAATTTAATAGTATCCATTTCGTTGGAAAGGGAGACACTGAAAACTCTGTCTGAACGGACAGTTGCTAATGCAATATACTTAAAGGGCAAGAGTTAATCATTAAAACAATATCTTAAAAAAAGTTTGGATGGTGTCTGGGTGTTTTTAATCCACAATAACCTTGGATATTTACACTGACACAGTTTGTTAGAGTCAAAGGATTTTGAAATTCCCTTTTTTTTCTGCCCTCTCCCTCTCTCTTTTTTCGTTCGCCTGGCCTGCCCCGCCCCGCCCCTCACCGCCCCTCACCAGCTTTCTTCATACAGTTGTATGTATTAGAATCTTTATATGTAGTCCTTCCTATACCACAATGTATAAATTAATAAAAATGTTGATGAGATATTGTTGAATATGAAAATTATGAATATTTTTTGTTTCATAGAGGACAGGGGTTAGGAGGTGTTTACATTTCAAACAAAGTTATGGTTCATCTGAAGTAGTAGTGGAATTTTTTATTTTTCTTAATGATATAAATTCGGTTGAGGTCTCTTGCTTTACTAGAAGGAAGGAATAATACAGGTCAATATGGAAATTAATGGTGAAAAATGCTATTTTTATGGCCCTTGATATATGTGAAGAAAATATTGATTAATTGGTTGTATTGTATAGTAGAAAGTGGTAGAAAATGTACAGTATGCAGGATAATTCTAAGCTGAAATGTCTTAGGAGCTTGTCAAATTATTATGTACACTTCTGTGAAGAAAATGTTTATAGAATAGAATAACATTGTGCTATTGTTGCATAGGTACATACTGGTTTACAATCCACTAGTATTCATTAATGTAAACTGAAAGTTCTAGGAAACCTCTTAAATCATGTTTCCATCCAAGCAACGTGGATGTAACCTTTACTCTGATTGGCTACATCACTATGACATCATCTGAAGCCAGGATGTGAAGGTTGGCAGTGACGAGTACCTGGATTTAAGGATTCCGAACAGACAGTGATGTCATCGTGAGGTTTCTGGAAGCTAAAAAACATTGAAAAGTTCCGTTTTTAGATCACTTTTTTTTCTTCCCCCCGCTTTGCAAAACTGGCATTTTAGGTTATTCTGTTTTGAGCTTCTTTGTGCGTTTTGTCACTACATAATCCCTCTTTTGTGGTCTTTATACGTCTTATGTATTTATATTCTCTTTGAAATTTTATAAGTCAAGGATTCGTAATTAGAGCTTTATGTTTAGTTTGTTTCTATTTTAAGTTTTAAAGAAGGTTAAAGAAATAGTGTTTCTTTTTTAATAGCTTTGAAAAGGTTACAAAATTGCAATCACAATAGAAGTATTTTTAGTAACAATATTCAAATCAAATAGGAGTCTTGAATAACTGTTACTAACAGTTGTATTTTTTTATACATATACCGATCATATTAATGCTACGCTTATGAAGTTTGAAGTCAGATTTTTGTTTGTTTGTTGTTTTTATAAATACAAATTATAATGATAGTTTGTATTCCTTGGTATTTCTATGCAGTTTAGAACATAGAAATTTAATATGACACCATTCTCACTATACTTTCTAAAACTAGTGAACAGAAATTAGTTCAGGAGACCAGTTTGGTAGGTTGCTTTGGAGGCGTTCCCATTTGATCACCCAAAAGTGGTTTTCAAAACCACTTCACACACAGTGGTCTCGTTGTTATGGGAATGATCTCAATGGGATGGCATGACTTCACGCGAAATTCGAAACCCCAGCGTAGACATTCTACACACAGTGTGTAGAGTAGCTTGCGCAAAATGTGCGAAGATCCCTTCCTTAAGAACGGTTGTTTCCTCACTTACACTAAAACCAGTTTAACGAGGCAAAGCGATCTTGAAAACTACATAGCGAGATAGTCTTCCGAACCAGTTTCAGTGATCGTTTTGACTGTTCTCATTACATGTTAAACTAGTTTCCACGAATCCAGTTTTTGGTTGGTAATGAGAATGGGGTCCTACTCTGCAAAAATGCTGGTGTTAATGTAACACCAGCCTGGTATCTATATCGGTCCACACCAGAGAGGTGTTGAAAGAACACCGGTTTGGCGTAAGGCTACAACACTTTGGCATTTAAGCAACACCATTTAGTGTTAAACCAATATCGATTTGTTATACTTAACTGGCGTTGTTTCAACACTTCTCTGGTTTGGACCGATATAGATACCGGGCTGGTGTTAAATAAACACCAGTGTTGTTTCAGTGTATGTTCTTGTGTCAAATAAAAGATTCAGTGTCTGAAGTAATAAATCAATCAAGATTCTTCTCAATGCATAAATGAAGATTCTTCTCTTATATGGGTTTTTTTCTTTCATAACCCATTGCTACACCAATGTTACTGTATTCCATTCATGTTCTTGTATTCTGTATACCATTTTTCAATTTTGATACCACATTTCCATGTATTTGGACTCATTTAGATAAGTCTTTTCAATAATTTTATCTCTAAATGAAATATCCTCCCCATTTACATTATGGGGTAGTGTCCCACAGATTCTGACATATTTCTAAGAGCATGCATAAGCTTTGAGTGAACACAATAATAACAGTACATGGACTTATGGACTCATGATCATTGTCATTGTTCAAAACTGGATTATAGAGGGAGCTCTTCTACTAAAAATTCATATTGGTCTTAAATTGTTTCAGAACCCTTGTGCATAGATTCCGTTCCAGCATGGGTGGGGTTATGCATTTCCTGTTTAAAGCTACACAGTAAAAAAAATATAGCATGTTGTTTAAGCCTGTCACTTGGACAACAAGTTGTTGAACTTTTTTAAAGTGTTTTAAACTTTTTTAACAAGTTGTTTAAAAAGCTTAAACAGTAGTTGGTAGAGTGACAGGCGTGAACAACGTGCTTTAAATTTTTAAACAGCGTTTTTACAGTGTATAGTGAATAGAAGTACTATGTGCTAAGAGCCCCTCACCCCCCCCCCCCAAAAAAAAAAAAAAAAAAAAAAAATGTTAAAGATGTTAATTTTTAATTGTTGCATGCAAATAATTGCTTTGTAACTCTTGTTAGTTCATTGTATTTTCATTTATTATTTTTGATTGCCAATAAAATACCTTTGGAGGGGGGAAATAACACTTTAAAAAATACAGTTAAACAGTCCTGGCAGTGATTGAAATAATGAAAGAGATGTTTTATCTGGTTACTTTGCTAATTGGTGCATAAGAGGTTTTTTTTATAAAGGATGAGAATTTCTTCTTACTTCATTTGACAATTGACAGATATAATGTATGTAAAGATTGAGCTCTTCTATTTGGAAGAAATTGCAGATAAAGCAGCATTTTAAACTTGTTGTTACTAAGATAGAAATATATTTGTTGCTTATAGAGACACAGCTGAATAAAATGGCATCAAACTTGTACAGTTTTACATCAATCACATGGTAGGAAACATCGGAAGCTTTTCTGTCATGAAATGTAGTATTAATCATTCATTATGCTATTCATCACATTTTCCATCCTAATTGGGAAGAAGAAATGAGCGATGACCTTAGCCATGAAAATCCCCCCAAAGTTGAAAACTGATATTTTTCTGCAGTTGTTCATTTTGACCGCAATTTCTTGATTCAATTTTCATCGCATAATCATAGTCGAGGGTTGCAGTTGTCCATGAATGAAGGAAATAAGCAATCAGCGATGCTGATTCGATTTGAGTTTCTCTAATTGTCACAAATGTGCTTTGTCAGCAACTGGTATTTATAATACATTTTCATATCATAAATAGAATAGAGGCATACTCAAAGGAAGTTAACCTTAATGAGGTATTTGATCGGCAGTTCCTTCTCAAGTGATGGGTTGTTTTAAAGTAAATGAGAGACCCTCCCACCCTCTTCACTTTTTGTTGCTCCAACTTTTTCATGCTTTTTACCAATTCTTAATTTCAATCATATTTGTCTCTCTTTCCTATTGGCCCCATTCTCCTTTTATATCTCTTTCTCGATCTTTGTATTTTCTCATGTATTTACCCATGTGAATTTTATTTCTGTTCAATTCATATCAAATGTGTTTGTTTCAATAAAGGTATACCGTACCCATGCATCTTTCACTTTTAAATTTCCATTTTGTCCTTGGTCAATTTGTTCCTATTTTTTAAATCTGCTCTACTCTGAATAATCCTTTGTCAACATTCTATTAATTTTTTTGTTTATTCATTCATTTTCTGCAGAGTTGTGTGCCCTCCTTTCTCCTATTTTCTTTTCATCTTTAACTGTCAGCAACATTCTGTTTCTTATGCTACATTTATTGATAGTTATATTGTGCTTGTTATCAAATATTATGTAATCATAATCCTAACGCCATTACTTGTAATATTCTTGATTCTGACTCAAGTTGTCACATATCCCGTGCTTTTATTTCTCTCTTAAGTACATCACCTGCAAAAATATAAAACCTAAAACTACGAATCTTATTGAATCCCTGCCAAACTTTTTAATCCCAACAGATAGAAGTCCAGTCAGCAAACAATCGGCATTAGGATGTCCCTTCCTCTTTATTCCTGCATTACTAATTAACTACTTCTCTATTCGCCATCTGTCCATTCAAACCATTGCTGACACGCCCACCCTCGTCTACTAGTTCACTCACGATTGGTTAGAAAGTGACAGAACCATTGATTGACGTCCAATGACAGTTGCTCCTTCGCACCATGTTTCAAAATGTATTTTGTTCAAGACTTTTTCCCCCAGAAAGGCAAATTTTTTCGACAAGGCGACAACATTAACCTTTTCTTCAGATATTTTTTTTTTCTTCCTGTCACAAGAATTGTCTGCCATAGTTCAAGTTCAGGACATGTCACCTAAGAATGATTAAGAGTGAGAGGAATGCAAATGAGTTCCTTATAGGGTGCAGACTGTTTCCCTTTTTGTCTCGTTGCGGTGTTTCATGAAGCTCAAGTTTATTTATTCAAAACCAAAAACATCACATCATGATCTAAATTGATATACATACAACATAAATTTAGTACATAAACACACATCAATTAGATTATAGCATTAGACGAATTGGTTTTAGGACCCCTTTAAAAGCAAAGCTTGTGAGTGGGGCCCTGGAATACTTATGATTATTAACATAGAATATAGGATATAGTAATCTACAAAATACAAAAAGAGAGATAAAATATAATAAGGTTAAGATGCTAAAATAGAGTGTAAAACTATTACAAACACACATATATACACACACCCACACCCACATCCATCCACACATGCACATACTAAACATAAATGAGTAGGTCATCAACTTAACTGCAAATACATCAACTTGAAATACATATTGAAGGAAAATAATCTTAATTTGTCAAGAAAGCTAGTTTTGGATAATCTTTTGAACATGAAAAGAGTTTTACTATTTTTATATCAACAGGTAAACGGTTCCACTCTACTGGAATCCAGTGTGCAGTCTATGGCATGTTTGCATCACTCATTGAATAATTGTGCTTAATGATGAGAACATGTGGTCCAACATTCAAAACCTTTGAAAGTTCTTCAAATAACCAGAAAGGGGGATGAGGGATACACCATTTCACTTTGTAATGTATAATCAACAGTACCCTACCTTTTAAGATAAAAAGAAGTCATTAACTCTCTGAAAGGTTGACAAAGGTTGACAACCAGTGGGCAGACCTTGTAAATGGCCCAAATGAAGCAGCATACAGAGACCCGAAGAATTCTTAATGGTATTGGTGATACTTTTTTATTTGTACAATTTTACGCATCTTGATGAATAACTGACTAACTGATTGGTAAAAGTCTGGCCCTTTCTGTCTGAAATTGAGGATAGAATATCATATTTTCTTTCTTGTTTGTTTGTATTTCTTCAGCTCGCATTGGTCGCTTCAAGCTGACGGAAGCTCAGGTTCAGAACATGTTGAAGAATACACCAAGCAGGAAGAAGTCGACCAAGAATCTCTTCCGCTCAATCATGGACAAAGGTTTGTAGGACCAATAATTTCATTTTTTGTGATCTTCATGTTCATTTTTTTTAATTACAAAATACATTCTTAAAATTTTGATTTATTGTAAAAAAAAAAGCATGCATGTTCTTGAAAGGAGGCAATGAAGGAGCCTAAGCTTTAAAGGCATTGGCCCGTATTCTGAAGTCCGGTTTAACATAGACCACTGTCTAACTCTGTGCTAAAATTATGGGGAGCAAAAGATTTAAAAATTGTATATTTCTTATGTTTACTATTTTGCTTCCTTTTGCTTTTATACTGAAGAAAAATTATTCAAAATACTTCAGTTATCATTCCAAGACAATGTGGAAGTCATATGAGTTGATAAATTTGATGTGTTAAGTTAGGGATTTGTGCCCCAATTGGCTCTCCATAGTTAAACTACAACTTTAAACCCGAGTTCAGAATACGGGCCATTGCGTTTAGATTATTTGAAATGAAGCTATATTGTAAGTGTCATATCACCCTGTCCCCATCCCACCACCACGCCTCCCACGTTCTCCAGGTACTTCTTTACATTTAATATTTTATTATTTTGAGTACTGATATTAAATAATCAAAGAGAGGTCATTGAAATACCTTTTTAAGTCTTTTAAGGTATGGAAAACCTAAAAGATACCCACATCCTTGCATGGCACCCCATTGCTGGTATGACCTGTTGGTAATTGAAGTCTTTCTGTCTAACACTTTGTCCAAAACCTAGCTTTCTTAAAGATAAATACCAGTTGTTGTAACAATCTCAAAATGAGTTCGAACAGAATCCAATGAAATTGCCACCAAAGTGTTTGTATGTATAAGTAAAAAATATGTGCCAAATGTGCCGTAATTGCTGAAAAATGAGCAAAATAAGCATGGAATTCCATCAGATGTTGAGTATTTTTCGAAGCAATATTAATGCACTGTCCCACATGCTTTTCTGTGTTAGTGATCATCAGAATTAACGATTTTGAGCTACGATTTCAAGATTTTACAAAGACAAGTTTACATTAATGTACCAGATCTAGATGTATGATCATGTTTTGACAATTAAACTTGATTTAAAAGACTTTCTCATGAAATAATTGTATGCTCCAACTACTGTCTTTTACCTTTAAATCATTCTCAAAATTATCTTTGCAGTGTGTCTGTCTGCTCACAAACCAGCAATAGCAATGACTGTAGCGCTTGAATCAACAATTTGTTCAGAATCAGTGATCACTGATTCCAACACATTCATTCATTATGTTTCAAGTGTCTGCCATTGTTATTCATCAGAATATCTGAAAATGTGTCTCTAATGGCAACTAGGGTTATACCAGTCAACCCTCCCCCCCCCCCCCAGTAGTTTTGATTCCACCTGCTATACGTAAACCACGAGTCTGGCAGTTGCTGTCTACTGCTTAATCCTCTCGTAGGGTCGTTTTAACAGTGTCGTGGTTTTCGGGCTGATTGCACATGTTCTGGGGATGGCCACCAACGTATTCTCACGCATGCCCATAGTTTAGTCTACCATCTTCAAAAGTCAACTTAACACAAGGTTTTCACGTTGTTCGTAATTAAAGATTTTACCATTCCCCGAGGTGGTCTATGTGAAATTTATAGAGCCTTATTGTAAAGCCTTGCTTAATTTCATGATGTTTTTACTAGTCAAAAGGTTATGTGTAAGTCTTGATATCATTTATAGTTGATTTGATTTTATAAACGTACTGCTGTTAAGATTTCACCTTTGTTCTTTTGGAACTTCCAACCTCCCCTCCCCCTACACACAAAAAAAATAAATGATAATTTGAATTTTACTTGTATTTTTAAGAAATGTTTTTGAGGGATTTCTAATTTGGAAATGGCTACTATTTTATAATTCTTCAGTAAGAACATTTGTGGCTTTTATTTTAAAGAGTAATTATAAACAAAAAGATGTTTTTCAAATTAAATTTTGAAACATGATCATAGCCTGATTCTATACTCTGGACCATTGAAAAGGACCAAGGATTGATATCAAGTTTGTGAATTTGTTTCTAGTTCATGCTTTTTTCTATAAAACAAATTGATGTTTAGATGAAAGGTTTATTTCCAATCGTCTAATGCCAGTTTGTCCAATTGCCAACTCATCTACTATCATTTGGTCTATCTTCAGTTTGTCTACTCACCACGTACGTGCAGTCGCCGCTGGCTAACGTCAGCTTAATGGACGCCGCCATATTGCCAGATTCAGGCAGATTTGGCCCGCGCCCTCTCCGGCTAACGCTCGGCTAAAGCTCGAACGCCATTCACCCATACACTAATTCCCCTTGATTACCGTTGTTAAAAACCTCTGTCAAATCTTTTCCAGCATTTTTATGAATTAGCGATTGATGTTTTTCCGTTTATCAGATATCCTTCATTATACACATATTTTTTTCATATTTATAACATTTTTATTTTAATCACAATTTTAGTCCAAACGCGGGTCAGTTTTTGTTAACCCACGTTGTTTGTGCATGCCCACGTATAGCCTTACGCGTATTGAAAGGAATGATGTTGGGTCGAAAAACAGAATTGTTATTGTTTGTTCCTTGTTTGTTGGGGATGAAACTATGATGGTGACCAGTCACGTTTGACTGTACCGCCAAATAGTTAAGATTAATTAATTAAGGTCAAGGTGAGATAAGAGAAATGAGCAAGGGGCATTGTGGTGGGGGAGGGGGAGAGGGAGAGAGGGGGGGGGGTTACGAGGGCCGAGTGGGGATACAGTTTCATCATGCAGTACAGGGCGTCGATGAACACTTTTATTTTTTTCTCCAAAATATGGAAAGTGACAGAATAATCAGAAAAAAGTTGATTGGTTCTGATTTTGAAAAAAAAAACAGAATTTATCAAGATTGCTGTTATTCTTCATGGTTGTAGAATTTAATTTAGTTTCTCTGATAAGTATAATTCTTTCAAACAACTCAAATTTTGATTAATCGTATTTCATTTATTTCACTCTTTTCTTTCGCCTCGTTTTTTTTTCTTCCAAAAAACCAGGGAGCTGAAAAATATGAGAGCTAGAACCTAAAGATATGGGGTAGCTATGACGTTGGAGGGGGCGCAGCCTCATGCACTTGCAGATCCAAATCAATTTTCACAGGGGACAATTAGAGTAGCCCCTATTTCTTTAATATTATTTTTACAAGCAAAAAGAAGTCAATGAAGACATCAGGCCACCGACAGCTGCCTCGTCAAAGGGGGGGGGGGGGGCGGTCGATTATTTTGAGTATTTTTTTTTCATTTTGTCCTCAATAAGGGGGGGGGGTTCAATTAAATCTATATACACTTCTATTGTCTTTATATATGGGGGGGGGGTCTGCTACTGAGCATGTTTTTAAAAGGGCTTAATAAGGGGCTTAATACAACAGAAATTGTACGATTTAATACAATAAAATGTATCATCGAGGTTAATACTAAATTAATACATAATTAATAATTGTTTTAATTGAAAATGAAAATAATAAAGGCACCCATAGATCTTAACATCTCATAAATACAGGCCTAAACCTGTATTGGAAGTTGAACAGGCATAAAGTATAAATGTTTCGCTATATAGCTGATGCTTTGATCCCGCAACCAAATAATGTTATCATAAACTAGTAGATGTTATATCAGTCATGTCAGTGGCGTAACAAGTGAAAATAATTGAGGGTACTACGATATGGCGTATCAGGCAAAATTTATAAAATATATAGTTGCAAGCAAGCGACATAAGCATAATTTTGACTTTTGGTTACAAAAATCCAATTGAACAATTTCGCAAGATTCTCTTACCTTTTCCTTTTTTTTCTTGTTCGTGAATTGGGGGCATGCAAGACCCCACCCCCCCCCCCATACAGCACCACTCTTTGTTGTCACTGTCTAAAATTTGATTTAAACTTTGAGAATTTGAATTTCTTATCTAAGTAATCCAAAGGGATAAGACAAAAATATTTGCAGATTACTTATTTCAAAGTATTTTTATACCTATAACTCCCCAACTCTGCTCTAGCTGCACTGCACGTTGCCTAACGGCCTTCCACCAAAGGGCCAGGCCGACTCGCCCCGTGAGCAAGTGACCGCGTTCGCGTAAGTTCACCCGAAGCCATGACTGAATTCTGACCATAAACATCACCTAACTAATCACTCTCTGACAATATTTCAAAGTATCTTTTATTACAGTCGATCCTTTGGGCCATTAAACGATAATATTTCCAATGTTATCATGACAAACAATTTTAATGAGATAGTGGCATTGTAGAAAAAACAAATTTATAAGCACGAAATGGCACCAGATAAATCATCAAACATACAGCGCAGCGTTCGGGACTGGTGAGTGGTACGGCTCTCTTGGAGTTTTCGCCCCGACGAATTCGGCGAAAACGCTACCATTGCGCCGTGCGAATGTTCAATCTGCGGCTCTCAATCAGAGACTTGAATGTCTCTTTTTGCATTATCGAAAATGTATCATAGACTTTGTTTGATTTGTTTACAAGTAAGTTGCACATCCGTCGTGATAATTAGGAAAATCCATGATGTCTTCTTCTAATTCTGTAAAAATTACCTCTTCAAAGTGCCTGTGTCAGAAAATTGCCGGAAATCGTAAAAACTTGCCTAAAATGTCTCTTTTTGAAAGTTCATCCATGGTCTGGAAAAAAATGTTATAATTTATGTAGACGTATACCGTAAACAAATACATCCTCGATCACTGAAATGAAGTGTTTGCTAAGCTTTTATATCTCAGACCGCGTTACCATGGCAACTTGGGAAAACCTTTATTTTTTACTAATAAAATTCTGGTTTTAAGGGTCATTTTAGAGACATAAAACTAACCATATTTTGAAGTATTGGGTTTAAATTTCACATAAAACTGAATTATCTATGTTTATACTTTCGTATATGAATATTCATATTTCTTGTAGAATCTTAGTTTTTGATTGGTCAATGTTTCAGTCATGGATAATAACTGAGCTTTAAAAAATCTGAAAATGCGCATTTTATCGGCAACCAACAAGCAAGATGGCGGAACACATTAAGTTGGCGCTATGCACGTACGTGTCACCACATGGTCTAATTTCATTTAGTCTAATGCCATTCCATCTAATAACTAGTTGGTTCAATAGCCATTTAGTGCATATACTATTTGGTCTAATTAAGATTAATTGTGCAAAATGAATGAAAAGAAAATGGGTATGAGACCAACTGGTATTAGACGAAATGGTAATAGGCGAAATCGTGATTAGATGAAGTGATGATTGGACCAAATGGTTATTGGACCAAATGGTTGTTCGATGAAATGTTGATGGACTGAATGGCATTAGACTAAATGAAGGTAGACCATGTGGTGATTGGACGAGTTAGCAGTGGACGAATTGGCAATTTACCAGATCAAAAAGGAGCATTCCACTACCTACAAAAAAGAAACAAAATTCAACGAAATAGAGACCTAACAGAGAAATAAAGCTCAAAGTTTGAAGGTCCAGCAGGACCAGCACACACCATATGAGTTTATAACTTTGTATTTATTCATTTCCCCTTTCTGTAATCATATCTGCTCTCTCTCTCTCTCTCTCTCTCTCTCTTGCAATATTTGAAAGATACCCTTTAAAAAAGGTTGGCTATGCCTCTTGTCCTTTCTATCACACCATTAGGTATATGGTTTGTAGACAGGAAATACTTCATAAGTGATGTTGTGCTAGTTTAACTTCAAATTATGTTAACGAATGTTTGTAGAACAAGATATTCAAAGGGTGATCTCAGGTTGTGTCATTTTGAATGGGGGAATGGTGTCAGTGACAGAAGGGAGGTTCTGTACAGGTATCAGGGTATGAGAGCTTGTCAAGAAAAAAAAAAAAGGCGATGGTTTCTTTGTAATAATTTTGATTTGATTTGATTTTATCATTTCCACATTCCAATAACAAAAGTATATACAGGTGTAATCGTTTTTTTCACAGCATAACATAACAATAAGCAAATGGCATAATGAATAACATACATGTATGCATACATGTACATTCTAACAATCTAATTGAAATATATTTATACCTGATGAATTTCTTTTTTTTTTATTATTAAAACAAATAGCAGAAAAAAATATATATATACATATATCGACATAAAACATTTTGAAATTTGGGAGATCTCCATCTTATAAGCTTAGAGCTTGAAATTGATAAAGGCCTCGAAAGGAAAGGAGAAAGAAAACCAGACAAACAGTGCAATGATAATAATAAAAACTTGATTTATAAAGCGCTTTTTGCCTGAGGATACAGAGTGCTGCTATTATTACCCCTGGTTTAGCTGTGCTGCCACATACGTGCTGAAGCATTCAGGAATGTCTTCCCACTGGATATCCATTCACCTCACCTGGGTTGAGTGCAGCACGATGTGGGTACATTTCTTGCTGAAGAAAAACATGCCATGCCTAGGGAACGAACCCATGTCCCTCGGATTTAAAGACGAGAGTCATAACCAGTAGACCACAGTAGTAAAGCCGAGGTAATAACATTATCCTGTGAAGCAGAGCCCGCTGGTAGAACACTTTTCAGAACTGAAGTGGCTACCCTGGGTGTAATATGACGTTATTATTATCATGGTGGAATTTGAATACTGGACCTTCTGATAACAAGGCTAGAGTCGAAACCACTTCACCCCAAAGCTTCAATTGCAGTATCATATGAAATGCAAGGACTTCCAATGCCCGTCTTGACCACCCACCTCAAGGCGATAAAACTTTCATGCAATTATTTCTACTCTTAAATTGATAAATGTATTGAATGATGTGACAGCCATGTTGCATTAATATATCATCTGCTTTTTATTTGTTTGTTTTCATTACAGGGATTGTGTCCTATACAGAATACCTGTTTCTTCTCTGTATCCTAACAAGTAAGTAGAGGTTGTGCGTATTGTATTTTCTATTTGTTTGATTATTTTTATCCAGTTCATAATTTTCCTTTCTTTAATTTGTCAGATTTTCATTGGTATTTTTATAAATTCTTAAGATGCTTGGTAGTACAACATATAAACACAGCTGTTGTAACTGACATACTACAGCTCTTCAATTTGAACTTAAAAGTAGAAGTGTCAATTGCAAAAACTTGACCAAAAAATGAAAGAAAAGTAAATGGAAACTAAATCAAACAAATAAATATGCTGTATTGCTACCTGGCTGAGATATGCTCCCTAACTGGGATTTATGGATTAAGTAAATTAATTATTCATTATTTCAGAAAACTTAGTGTGTTATTTAATCAAATGCTTTTATCTCTGATTGATGTGAGCTCCAAGACTACCTTTCCATTTCAAATAATAGTTTTATTCAAGCTTCCTTACTTAACCCATTTTTGCAACCAGCAATCCGTCACATGACTTTTAATGATGGTCCTTTTGTATTTTTTTATATCATTTAGTTTATTTTCATGTGTTATTCCTTAAAATTGCATTGTATGTATCTTGATGCTTTTGCATATCAATAATATTTTTTATTATATCAACATGTTTTTTACTATAAATTTTAATATCTTCTATAGATATGAACTCCTTACTTCTTAAAACTTTTAAAATTTTGAAATCTTAAGTAAGAATTTTTAAACTGCAAAGTCTGAAGTCACTCTAAGTTCCATTTAATACACATTAATCACAGTTTATCTGGTACATGAAGAGTTAAAGTATTCAAATTGGAGCCAAGTTCATGTGCCATGTCATAGTGATTTTTGCTATCTACTTTGAAGCAAGAAACTCGATTACCCAGCATGGAGTAAATAACATTGTAGAACTGACTGTGGGTAGATTCTTGTCCACATGATACCCTTGATATAATCAGTATAGAAAAAAAATCATTTTGAAACTGTTTCCTAGTGAAACATTTCAGAATGAAAGACAGAGAAATCTTATGAAGGAAGAAGTTATTTCCAGCTTTGAAGAAAATCTTCACTGCAGCTGATTACCTAAGAAGGGGGAGCATTTTAATTATATTCAGCTTGGTATAACCCTTCACATTTGCTCAGCAATTTATCATAGTCTATTCTGCTGATTTTTTTAAGTATCAGAAATTCTCCTCTGCCTTCCTCTTACGTCATGTAACATTCCTTCATCAATTAAAGGCGGCTTTGCTGGATTTCTTTTCTGCGAGACAACAAAGAAATACAAAGAACAATTTTAACATTATTACATTGTTTTTTTCCAATTCATACAAACTACAGTGAGAGAGAGTCTATCTTCTTTACAAAAAATCTTTATCCTTAAATGTAATGATCAAACACTACTAGTATGGTTAAGTTTAATTTTATTCCGATGAATTCAGAGTCTATAGTGTAGATTTATTGTTATTTTAGGATGAATTTCATGTAATAAATTTGTTGATCAGTGCTAACCAATTCTAAAAAGACAAACGTATAGTAGTGCAAATATCTATGTGATTTAGTTTAGGATTATAACACCGTCTAATTTAATGTTTGATATGTTTAAGTGTTAATCTGCAGTGCAAATTTTCACAGGTATCGCTACACACTGAACCTTTAACACCACCTCTAAGCACCTCTCATCCGTCTCATTCACCCTCTTCAAAATCAATCCCAATATCTTCTTAGAAGTTAAGATCCAGATGAGCATAGCTTTCTCAATGTTTACAAAACTCATTAGCACCGTCCCAAGAACGCAATCACGCCCGGCTATTTTGGGTAAAATATTAACCGATGTCATAAACAAGTGAAGTGGAATGTCGTCATTGGTTGAAGTCATCTCCGGATTTTACCAATTTTTCAGTGTTTCTGATGTCATCCAGAGTGCGCTACGATCAATTAGGCAGTTGGTGTTAGTTGGAATTGTAAAGGTTCTCAGGTATTGATTAGTACTTGCAGAAAAGGTCAAGTGGGTCTCGCTTAGAAAACAAGAAGGATGACTGGATATTATTTAAGCAATTTAGCTTCTTTAAACTTTTAAAGAATAACCAGATACTTTTGTTATATATCTCAACTAAAGAAGGGAAGTTTTCCAGAATAATACAATATATAAAGAGTGGATGATCATTGGTCTTGCGCAGGTGACGCTTTAGGAAATGACGTTTTGACTGCACTTCAGTCAATCTACTAAAATACAATTTTCAAGTCCTTGAGATTTCTTCTTGTTTCTATTCTTTATTTGGCTATTTGTATCTTTCCCATTTGTTTGAAGTTTTCTTTAATGAAAAAAATAGCACTGTTTCTCCGCTTTTCTTTTCATTATGAAGTGACAAGAGAAATAAGCAATTAATGAAATGACTGCATTTAAACAAAAAATCTTTGTCATGTTTTTGTCTGGCCTGCATAGCAGAGCGAGACTATAAAGGCGCTGCTTTTCCAATGGCGGCGGTATTGTGAACATTGAAATCTCAATCAAGGTTAAGTTTTTAAATGGCATCATAAATTTGAAAGTATATGGATCTAGTTCGTGAAACTTGGACATATTATGAAAGATAATCCATTATCAGTGAACATCCTGTCTGAGTTTCAGGTCACATGACCGAGGTCAAAGGTCATACAGGGTCAATGGACTTTGACCATGTTTTGGGTATCACATTGAAATCTTTAATAACCAAGGTGAGAGTGTATGTTTTTGAAATGTCATCATAGCTCTGAAAGTATATCGACCTATTTCAAGGAACTAGGGTAATCAAGTATCACTGATTATTTTACACAAGTTTCAGGTTACATGATCAATGTCAAAGATCATTTTGGGTTAGTGAACAGAGTATTCTATCATCATATTGTGTTTTTTTACTAATTATTTGTTTATTAGTTGATTTTAAAGTCAGCACTGCTGCTATATTGAATTTTGTAATGCAGGCAAGAGTGCCAGAGACATTCCACTTGTTATATAATTATTCTTTTTTTCCCCTTAATTTTCCTTGAGTTCTCTTATGTAATATCTGTATTCATGTTTGTACTTTCCACCTGTTGTACTGTCTCATTCTCTTGGCCATTTAGTAAGTCACATGCTTGCTCCTGTCTGTCTCTCTGCCTGTCTCTCTGTATCTTTCTCTCTCACCTTTTCTCATCCCCTCTCTCTCCCCCTCTCTCTCTCTCTTCCTCTCCCTTTAAATCTATTTAAAATTGTTGATTTCTCTCTCTTAATCTATGTCTTCCTCTTTGTGTCTCTCCTATGCCCCCCCTTCCCTCCCCCTTCTCTGGATAAATGTGTTTTCTGTCTACCCTCATACTGTCTACCTCTCTCACTCACTCTCTCTTTCTCTATCTCTTGCTTTATTTCTTTATCTTTCTCTCTCTCTGTGTTTTTTTCTAATCTTGTATCTTTTTCCGTGTTTCGCTCTGTCTGGAGTTGCATCTCTTTGACTCTGTCCACTTGTTTGCTTGTCTAAGCCATAATTTTTTTGTCTGTCTGTCTATATCCATCTCTCTGTTCCTCTGTCTCTCTCTTATCATTTTCACTACACGTACTGGCATACGGATGGGGGACTGGGGACACTGGATCCCCCGAAATAGCCATGACAAAGAAAAAATAGGAAGAGAAAAAGAAAGAAAATGAAAGTAAAACTGTGGAACATGATTTTATTTTATAAATGTAATGTCATAATCATGAAATTAGATTTTTATCCTATATTTTTTATTAACAATCTCATATGTTATGTTTGGCCCATTCAATATTTTCTCTTCTTACACCACTCACTCACTATTATCCTTTAACTTTTCTACATTGACTAACTTTTCTTCCTTTTTTAACAAAACAAATCTTGTCCAATTTATCTTCCAGAGCCAAGAGCTGGGTATGAGATTGCATTCAAGATGTTTGACAGGGATGGAAACCAACGCATTGATCGCAAAGAATTTCTTCTGGTTTGTTATTTACAATATATCTTTTTTTTTCAGATGGGGGCGTTTTTGCCCCTCACACATTTTCTTGATATTGCATTGTAAGAATTAAATAATGAGCATTATGTTAAAAGAGGTTAAAATATGGCCAAACAAAACAATAAAAAAGCCAGATGCTTAAGGTAATTTTCCTGTGGATCCCACCTAGATTGAATTTAGACAGTCTATGTATGCAGTGGCATTATTTATAGAATAAAAGGTAATTATGAAAATAATAATAGATTTTACTTAGAAAAATATGTATTTTAATATTCATTATTCAAATTCCATGTATGTCTATAATGCGTGTATATAGTTCTATACCTTTCTGCATACAGTACAAAAATTAATTTTGCGTTTGATCTTAAGCAATGAATTTGAACCGTATCAACATTATTGTACTTCATATATTTGTTTCTATTTTTACTTATTTGTTTTCTCTCCATTTCCTCTTCATTACATTCTCCCTCTCGCCCTATCTCTGTCTCTCTCTTTCTCACCCTCATTGTCACATGTGCAGATGGAGGAGATTTTTCGTAAGAAGTCTCAGTCCAGCGGGGAGTCGGATTCCGTGAGTTGGCTAAGCCACTACGCCACCGATCCAGATTCTGTATGTATCCTCACACAAAACAAAATTCTCGCCCAAAGTTATCCACTCATAAAAAATTCAGATTTTACTCTGCTTTCAGCAAAAAAAGACATAAATTTGACTTTTCAATAGCATGATGCAATAATCATTTACAAAAAACATTAAAGTTTGAATATTATAAAAAGCTTTATCTCAAACCTTAAAATGAGTGATGTTCCAACGATTCAAATAACACCACAAGATTTGACTGCCTAATATGGTTAGACTGTATTTGGCAGCTTAGATAATAATTAGTGATGTAGCCTGCCTGTTAGAGTACTTGCGGGGATCATATATTCTATTTGTTTCACTGATACCTTATATCCCACAAAATGGCATCTTATTCAACTACGCACATGGTCACACCAGGTGGATGCTAATCTTAATTATGTATCCTTTATTTATTTTTATTTTATTATTATTTACAAGATGTCATTTTTATTACTATACATACCCCAGTAGTTTCAACTCTACATGTATGTATTGTAGGTATAAAACATACCCGAAAAGAAAAAAATAAGATTCTTATCTGTCTAACTGATTTCAATGGTAGAATATCTTTATTACAAAAATAAGGAAAGTAATTGGTTTGAATACAGGTTATTGATTGTTGGAAAAAATAATCTGAAAAAAAAAACTTTTTTGTTTGTTTTGAAACAAATTAGACATAACATTGTTTTGCCATTTGAAAATATGCTCTGCAGATTGAGTTTGAAATCACTAAACATGTCAAACCATGCTTACAAATGAAACTCAGCAATTCTAGTATACTGTATTAAAGATTCTGATAGGTTTAGTCCAAATTATTATTTTGTCACTACAGTCAAATAAGAAAATATTTTTTTATTTCATTAGATTCTGGGACATTCAATTAACTCATGCCTGAGCCAAAGAAACTAAATTGAAGAAAGGAAGATAGGAAATATGAAATAAAGAAGAGGGCAATATTGATGGAATGTAATCTGATTTAAAGGAAGAAAAAATAGTTTGGCTTTATACAAATTTGTGGAACAAATAGTGTATAATGATCTTTCTTATACTAGAGATCAGTTTGGATATTGTAATAAGACTTCTACAATTCTGCTTTTAGCATTTTCAGTCACTTTTTCATGTTCAAATAAAAATTGAATGACAAAATTAAAAATCAAAATGTTGGTTTGTATTTCTGCTTCTTATTTGAAACATATGTTTCAGAAGTATTTCTGCCTTTGTGTGAGATAACATTTTCCAAACCACACTTGGATTCAAGAGGAATTACATTCTTTCCATTAAAAATATCATTTTAATGGCATTCTAAGCAGTGTGGTTGCAGTTGTAGATTATAAAATGTCTATTAATACACAAATTGATCTCGGTATAATCTGAAAATGAACATATTATTGCTTTAATTGAATAATCCTTCCACCAAAAATAAACTTTCTTCTTGACAAATGCAATAACAACACATTTCAGGATTATATTATAATTTGAAGTGTTTGGTCTCTCCAGACACCCAGAATGGTGCATTAATTACACTGATTATTTTAATTTTGGATTGAGATCACACACAAAGGGGGAAATTTGGGGCTGGGGTACGATATAAATGTGTGCATGATGTCTTATATACATGTATAGAGGATATGTATACCCTGACGCAGAATAAAAATAATCAGGCTCTAAAAATTTTGAAATATTTGTATATTTCAAGTGTACACCAAAATATTTTTTGTGGAAGGATTATGCCTCAAACAATGACATAAAATCAGTATGTTTCTGTTCATTTTAAACTATGTTGTTGTTTTAAAGCATGATTTTGATTTAAAAACTTTGCAATGGCTTGCATTTTGCATGGCTGTTTGTGGAGTATGCCGTTATTGCATGCGGGACTGTGCATGCATATGATGGTAGCATGGTGGTTGAATTTGTTGCATGTGATATGTTGTTTTGTGATCTATCTGCTCATAATGTGGTTTGAATATACAGTGTAGTTTGCTATATTGTAGCCTTGGGTACATTCACAGTTTGGTTTTAGAGCGTTGATTTGGACTGCACTCCATTTTTAGCACTGTTATAATGTGTATACACCACATCATGCATTAAACTACTTTACACCACACTAACACTGTGTTCAAATTTACACCACATTAACTTTTACACCTCAGATACACTATAAACTACCGTACACACAAAACCTAAACTATACTCAATACTGCCCTTTAAGACCGAATCTCTATTAGAATAATAATCAAAATAAAGGGGAGGAGAGGGTTGAAGAGGGGGGGGGGGGGGGCGACTACCAACCTTTGGGCTGAAACTATGCTCATTATAGACATATTTTTTGCTACTACATTTTACTTCTGCATTTTTATTTATGGATTTATGTGGATCAATGACTTACAACTTATCTGTCTATGCTCGATAAAAAAGTTCAACATTAGCTATGAAATTCAGTATAATTAGTATAACTGTGTTCAACAAAAGTACAGTGTTACTACATTGAACTAACCAGTGGTTTATCCATATTACCAATTTAACGTTAATTTGACAGAGTATGGTCTAAATAATTACTGCATGGTCTGCGCATTTTCCATAATTCATTGTGCTTGATTTTTATTTTTATTTCAATATTATCATTTGATTTTTTATTTTATTTGTTTAGTAGCTTCATAGGTCCTAACACATGTAAAATAATTCATTTTGTTTGTACTGTAATCTGAGAACTTTGTCATTGTTGTATGAATGGGTACACCTCTTCCAGATGATAAAGAATTTACAGATATTTATAGATTTTGTTAAAGTTGGGTCCAGTGGGGGGATCTTATAAAAATTTGAATTTTTTGAAAGAAAATGTGATATCGTTGGCCTTGACTGCCTCAAACGAGTGATTGAAAGATCACATCATATCAAATATCTCTCTCTCTTTCTATGTTTATATATTTTTATATATGTTTAGCAAAAACAGTGCTATGCATATATCATATTGAATAATAGTTGTCAGTATGTTGGATATTGTACATTTCTCTATCAATATTGTATTTCTCAATTTCTTTATGTCATTTGTGTGATGACTGTGAACAAGTATTTGTTTTTACTTCCAAAAAACTTTTCCTCTATTCTTATTATCTTTCATAGTAATTTTTTTTTTCAAATTCACATTTAGTGACCTAAATTCGTTTTTTAAACTATTTTACAGTAATCTATTAGTAATTTTATATATCCATTGAGCAAAGTTGAGTGTGAAGTGACCTGAAGCAAAGAAGAAGAAGAAGAAGAAGAAGAAGAAGAAGAAGAAGAAGAAGAAGAAGAAGAAGAAGAAGAAGAAGAAGAAGAAGAAGAAGAAGAAGAAGAAGAAGAAGAAGAAGAAGAAGAAGAAGAAGAAGAAGAAGAAGAAGAAGAAGAAGAAGAAGAAGAAGAAGAAGAAGAAGAAGAAGAAGAAGAAGAAGAAGAAGAAGAAGAAGAAGAAGAAGAAGAAGAAGAAGAAGAAGAAGAAGAAGAAGAAGAAGAAGAAGAAGAAGAAGAAGAAGAAGAAGAAGAAGAAGAAGAAGAGGAGGAGGAGGAGGAGGAGGAGGAGGAGGAGGAGGAGGAGGAGGAGGAGGAGGAGGAGGAGGAGGAGGAGGAGGAGGAGGAGGAGGAGGAAGAGGAAGAGGAAGAGGAAGAGGAAGAGGAAGAGGAAGAGGAAGGAGAAGGAGAAGGAGAAGGAGGAGGAGGAGGAGGAGAAGGAGAAGAAGAAGGAGGAGGAGGAAAAGAAAAAGATGAGGAGGAAAAAAGATAAAATGATAGCGATAAGGGGAAATAGTGAGTATGAGAAGAGAATGAAGTTTAAATCTAATAGAAGGGGCAATAATGTTGTTTGGAAGAAGGAGGGGAAAATGAATGAAGAGGCAAGGGGTTGAAATACATTTTGAAAGTTTAAAAATGATGCAAAAATATTCATACGTCATCTAAAAATATATTTATAGCATAATCTATAGGCTCAATTATCAACTACTACGACATTTTCACTTCCTGTTATTTATTGATATTTGCATTATATATGACAATATAGTGTTAGAATTGTCTGATTATTAATTTGTATTTAAACATTTTAATCAACCCAGTCATCTTTAATATACTGTCAGATCTTGCAAGGGTTAGACTTAAAAGGCTTTGATCACTAGGGGGCGCTAGACATCTTTTAATCAAAGCTCCAATTGAAATAATCAGCCTTCACATAGAATTTGTATCCTATCATTCTCAAGATTTCATTTATCTGTGATGATTTTCATTAATTTTTTTTTCATTTTATGTTCTTGTTGTGACATGTTGTGACATCATTAGACGTTATGTCTCAAACTTTCAGTTTTTATTTCATAATTATATTCTTTTTTACATATATATTTATTTGTCATAATTATATTCCATTCTATATACCCATCATTATTTCATTGTTTTTCCTTTCAGAACAAGTGTTTTATAATCAGTGTTTATAGTTGGCAAATCATATTCTTTTGTTCAATATAACCTCATTAATCGGTGTTTGTTGTACTATATGATTTCGTTTATAGTGTGTTTTAAGTTTTACATGTAATTTCTCAGAAATTAAACCATTGTTTCATCCTCCCTCTAAATAGACAGGCTACTATACTACCGAAATTTGATAACTTTGTTTAAACTATTGAATGTGATAGTGATATTCAATGGCATCAGTACATGCATCTGTGAAATTTTCACTCCAATTCATTTCAGTTTCACTATTTGTCAACCAAATTCATTCCAGACTACTAATTCAACCCATGCTTCAAACAAAATTCATATTCTCAACCATTGAATGAATTTCTTTCATCTTTTGATCGATAAAATTTGATTTCATTGTGTGAAACTTCATACAGAACGTGGATCCGTGAATTGTATTGTAAGTCAGTCATATTTTTAACTCATTTACAATGATGCAAGTGTTTTTTTATATATATAATTCGTCTCATACAGCAGTGAAAAATGATTAAATGATATTATCAATGGAATATGTCAATATTCCTCTTTGGAATAAAAGATAAATATTTGGGGGTCTATTGAATATGAGTCTTGCTGAAATTTATAAAATGAAATATTGGGAGAGGGTTTTTTTCAAATTTTGTAAGTCAATGCACATCATGTATTGCAGTAAATCAAAGCACATCTGTAATGTGTATGGTGCTATGTCGGGAAAACTTCTATTAAGCTGAAGTGCAAAATTCTTCATGACATTGTAGACAAATATGATCATGGCCCCATCTTACAAAGAGGTGCGATTGATAAGATCAATTACAACTATGGACAGCCAGCAAAGTCAACATCTATTATTTTTCTAACTATGATTATATTCATGCATTCATTGTTTTATTGAAAAATTCACTGTGCTTCTCTTTGTTTACAAAGGACATTGTGCAAATTTCCTGTAGAAAGTTATGACACTGATGGATTTCCATAGAGTTACGATTGATTGGATCAATTGTAACTCTTTGTAAGACGGGGCCCTGCTCTCTGGTTAGACTTCTGAGAAATACATGATATGCTGTCAGATTTTGATAGATATGAAGAAAATTAATAATGTGATAAAAAGAAATATTCAGTTTTGGAAAGTGAATGGGTATTTATGGGTAATTGTTAGGGTTGTATACTGTTTCATCAGTTTTTTTTATTTGGATATTATATACATGATAGAAATAACATTCAGAAGCAAAATAGATTTGCATATGGGGTTCTGTGTTATACCAATTAATATTAATGTTCTAAGGAAGAGGAAAGGGGGTGGCAGTTAAAATGAACTTTGGATTTGGGCGTATTTATCGTAAAACACACATAAAGCATTAAATCACGAGTTTAATTTTAAAAAGAGGTTAAGCCCATTAATTGGGAAAAGTTTATTTCATTTCAACTTGTCAAGTGCCATTTTCATTGCTGTGTTATTCTTGTAATATTTCTGACTTTTCATGGTAAGTAATACTTGTACTATCTGTATGAGATATTGATCAGCCATACACCAATTTCCATAATCATATTCATTTTTTAAACATTTAATAATAATAATAATAATAATAGCCAATTTTTATAAAGCGCTTTTCCCAGAATGGCCCAAAGCGCGTTACAGCATATTATTACCCCGGTCATTGGATTCATTTCAATCAAGCACGAAAAGTGCACAATTTCCACTCCCTGGGGAGCATTCCTTGCATTCGTCGCAGCCACATTATGGCGCTGGCAAAATCAAACGTACAATATCTTTCGCATCCTACCGGGTACCCATTTAGCACCTGGGTCGAGAGTGGCAAAGTGTGGATTAACGCCTTGCCAAAGGACGCTAGACCGCGGTGGGATTCGAACACACGACCCTCTGTTTACAAGGCGAGAGTCAGAACCACTACACCACGGCTCTTCCATGAATTAGTGTATACATTTATCTTAAATTCAATCATCTACAACATATATGTGAAAGTCTTACCTTAAACAATATAATCCATAGATGCTTATTAATAAATCCTACTCTATTTCTCTTCTTAAAGTAATGATTATCCTAATTCATTATCTTTTACTAAAGTATATATATCAAAAGTAAGATTAACATAAAGTAAATTAAACTCTAATTTGTTTCTGAAAGTAATGAATATTCTAATATATTTTAGATACTTATATCGTTCTACTAAACTATGTATTTAAAAAGTAAGATTTTTGTTTAAATCTTTTATCCATGTGTCTTACTTCTTTGTATCCTATCAAAGAGTTGAGAGAAGGATTATTCACTGAATATTTAATAATGATTTAGGCATTTTCCCATGTGTCATGTCCGCAGTAAGTTTCTAGTCATTTAGGTTGTCCAAGTTCACTTTTAAACTTCATTCACGTTCATTTTATTCAAAACCGTGACATAAACTTTAATGTAAAGAAAGTTCTTGTTGTCAAATCTTAATGTTTTACAACAAAATGCTGGCAGATTTTGAAGGCAGCATTTCCGATATACTTTATATTGTTTAATATGATTTGATATTGCCGTAAAGTGGCTAAGGAATTATTAATGTCTAAGTAGATTAGAATGGTGCGAATAGTCGGCCTTTAGTTACATTGTATAGAATGTTTGAAATCCCTGGAAGTAATCAAATTATTTTGCATGTACTGACATTTTATTCACATCGTTCCCTCTGAATTGATTTAAGATTAAGATAAGAGTTTCATCAAGAAACATCAACTTGTTTCTTTGATGATATTACATGTAATTCATGTTGGTTTTAAAGTATTATATGCAGGAAGTTGGAAGGTTTTCTTTCTGTTTGTGAGAAAAGTATCTACCTTTTTCAGAACGATCTTTGAATATCTTTTTTTTTTCTATATCCATCTTTCTTTATAAACATTAGCTGTCAATATTCCAGAATGATGTGAGTTACATAAGTGTAGATCGTAACATCATCAGTGTTATTATTATTATTATTACATCACAAAGAATGTCACATTGAAAGGATGTCAACGGGGTGAAGAGAGGGATGTGCACCTTAAACTGCCCCTCTCACTATTTTTTCCTCTTTCCTTGTCCATCCTCTTCCCACTTCACTTTTTCTTTCTTCTCCCTTCCATCCCCTCCCCTTATCTCCTCCCTCCCCTTCTCCTCTCGCTCATGTCCACCTCCCATGCCCTTCTCTTCCCCTCATTTCTTTCCCCTTTTCCCCTTCTTCCGTTCCTTGCCATCTCCTCATTCTCATTTTCTCCTCCCCTATCTCCCTCCACCCCCTTTAGTTTCCCTCTTTCCCTATTTGTGCACCAGTCCTCCTACCCCCCCCCCCCACTTATCCTACTGTCCATTCTACTAATCACTATTTAACTTACCATCTATATTTAATTTGTTAACAAAAATTTGTTTAAAAAAAAAAAAAAAAAAAAAAAAAAAGCCTCTTAATTTACCATCTATATTTACTTATTTACCCAAACCCCAAATACTGTCAATTTAAATGACAAATGTAATAATGGAGGAACCCCCCCCCCGACCCTTCATTAATATGACCAATTCTTTTACAAGTTACTTTATCATCCTACCTACCCCCCCCCCCCCTTCCCCCTCCCTCTTTGAGAACCCGTTGACATCCTTGATGCCACACCAGAGCCCTCCATTGCAGAGTTGGAACAAACATGGCTGCCAATGCAATGTCAGACAAGCACCTTGCCAAGTTGGTCACACTCTGTAGTCTAGATCTCTATTCTACATCAGCCCAAAATGTCCTTCCTTACATCTTCCCATTTTATGACCCGTGACCATAGTTCTGTATTTTCCCTTTGACTTTGCCGTGGATCTAGTCTATCTAGACGTGTAAATTTTGTTATTAGTGTTAGCCTGCCACTCACTGTGCAATTTACTGGGTTGAGATTTTGGTCATGAATTTCAAAAGCATTGAATCTAAGTATTTTGGCTAATAACTCATTCACGAAAGCATTTCATCAACATTTTTTCGTTTATCAATTTGTCAGATCTGATAACTTTTCTTTATTTTGATTGGCCATTGTTACTCTTGTACCTGTCAAATCAAACAGACTTTGTTTGATAAAGCATCTTATGTTCTATTATGAAATGCTCTTCTGGTTTTCAAAAGTAATAATACAGTGCACATGGATATTGTGTAAGGTTAGCCTCACAAGCATCCAGGATAAAAGCCAGATCCATTTCAAATCACAATAACACTGTGCTCCCAATAAAACTGTGATTCTAAACCAATCGTGACTTTTCAAAGCAGAAGGCTTTTAATGATGTAACTTCAATTTCACTCTATCTGTGAACAAGACCCAGTCCTCATTACCACCCTAAAACAAGTCTACTGGAAACTGTTTTAGTGGAAACTAGTTTAGCGTGTAGTGAGAACAGTCGGAGCAGTCTTTGAAGCGATCTTCCAAACCATTTTCGGAAAACCACTTCGCGATGTAGTTTTCAAGATTGCTTTGCTTCGTTAAACTGGTTTTAGCGTAAGTGAGGACACAATCGTTCTTCGTGGAGTGATCTTCGCACATTTTGAGCGCGCTACTCCACACACTGTGCGTAGAATGTCTACGCGGCGGTTTCAAATTTTGCACGAAACATGTCACCCCCACTGAGAGCGTTCCCATAGCAGCAAGACCACTTTACGTGAAGTGGTTTCGAAAACCACTTTCGGCTCATCAAATGGAAACACTAGCAAAGCGATCTTCTAAACTGGTTTCCTGATCCGATTTCCAGTAAACTAGTTTTAGAAATAAAATGAGAATGGTGTCCAAGTCTATTTTAGGGGGGGGGGGCCTTTTTGTAGTAGTGAAATTTGTTTCCAAAATCACATCACACAGATCTCAGAAGTTTGGGCAGGCTTTAGATGTGAATCGGTGTTGGGTGTACTTATAGTTTACTTCTTATGCCCAGACTTTCACTGTACGAGCAATACTATGCTTTGATAGAAGAGTGATACATGTATATAAAAAAATATTACCATGGTTCCACATTGCACCCAAAACAAGGGATAGTCATTACTTTTATCAGCAAGAATACAAAAAAATACCTTCGAAAATTCAATAGCAGAATGCTGTAAAAATATGAAGTTTTACATAGGTTTGAAATTTAATATGTTGATGTCATGCGGCAAAAAGGTTAAATGAACAGTGTTGTAAAGAGTATGTTTATCTAAAAATTTTCACAAATATTATTCTTAAAAGTAATTTTAGGATTGTTGAATATTCATATAAAAATCATTATATGTTCATTTGAGTGAATTTGTCTAATATAAGTGATCAGTGTAAGTTAAGTTATAATACTAATATTACATATTTCATTGTGACTATTATATAGTAATTATTGTATCTGTATAAATGTGTACTTATCCATTCTTTTTAAAGTTCACACTGATAGATTTCATTCCATATCATGTCATTCATTAGGCCCACTGTTCTTAAAAGTTGACTGGATGTATTATATTCATGATGTTTTAGGGGTCTTAAAATATATAAACTTAATCAGTGTAGCTATGTGATCTGGACCTTGTCTTACAAAGAGTTAAGATTGATCCAATCAATTGTAACTATGGAAATCCATCAGTGCCGTAATTTTTTCTACAGGAAATTTGCAAAATGTCCTTTGTAAACAAAGGAGAACACACCAAATTGTCAAGAAATCAATGAATTCATGGATATACATTCATATCTAGAAATTTTTTGAACAAACATGCATTTTATATGCTGACTTTGCTGGCTTTCCATAGTTGCGATTGATCAGATCAATCGCAACTCTTTTTAAGATGGGCCCCTGACATCTACCTAACAAGTACTGCATATTCTGTAATATATTGTGGGGAGGGGTACAAAATGTGTGGCATGTAAATTGTAATAACCAATTCAAACTAATCATGTAAAACCCATTGGCCCGTATTCTAAAATAGGATTAACTCAAACTCAGGTTTAAAGTTGTGGTTTAAGTATGGATAGCCAATTGTTAGATAAATCACTAACAGTAGAGATATCATATTTCAGCTCATTTGGCTCTCAAATCATTCATAACTGTCTAGGAAGTATAAATAGATGATTGTCTTCACCATCGATGAATCAGAAAAGAGCACAGTAAACATAAGATACATACAACTTAATTAAAATTTTGACACTTTTGGCTTCCCATACTTTTTGCACAGATTTACAGCACGGTCTAAGTTAAACCTGACTTCAGAATACGGGCCATTATGTAAACCCAACAAATGTGCAAGTATTTGCATGCCTTGGAGTCACCTGATCCTTTCAGATATCACATGACCAACTCTGTATTAATTTGCATATGTCACCTGACTTTGATGCACCTGTACCCATAGATTACCTTAATTGCACTTGTGCATGTGGCCCTTTTTTTTTCTCCTTAAAATGATATTTTGACTTTTCTTAGATATATTTAAGGTTATCCAGCTTGTATCTCCATGTAGTTTCCATTTTATTTCTGTGATTTTTGCTTCTGTGCATGTTTCTACGCTGTATTGAGTGTAGATCATTCACTCCGAGTAATATGTAAATTATTGACTTGCAGTCTGTCAAGGAATATTCCCAAAACCACCCGGGCACATTACATGAAACCCTTATCAATATCCAGTTAAAAGATACTGTTACAGGTTACTAAAATTGTATCGTTTGAGAGGCCAAAAGCATATTTTTTTCATAGATTTCTATTCATTGTATTTGCAAAAAGAAATGGCCCAGATTTAATGTTGCAGTCATATTAACAAAACTGACTCATCAACCAATGTTATATCGTTC
Organism: Lytechinus pictus; assembly: GCF_037042905.1. Classification (NCBI taxonomy): domain Eukaryota; kingdom Metazoa; phylum Echinodermata; class Echinoidea; order Temnopleuroida; family Toxopneustidae; genus Lytechinus; species Lytechinus pictus. The sequence continues at coordinate 42,308,057 of NC_087249.1, forward strand.
AAATCAAGTCAAAGCATCATTCTACCAGAGACAACTTGCTGGAATAGTTAAGAGCATTTTTCTCACTTCAAATCCAATGCCCCTACTTTTATAAACACCATAGTGAAATATATGACATCAACATATACTGTTCTTAATGAATATTTAAAAAAATAATGATCGCGAGTTTGGGCTTCCAAGATTAACAGGTGTAAATGACATGTTTGAAGTCTTATGTATAGACCATCCTTCATCACTCTTGCACTTAGTCGTAAATGTTAAATCAGTTTTCATCAATTATTGGTACACTGGAAAAACTCTGGTGTACATTTAACACCAGCCCGGAATCTATTTATGTCCACACCAGAGAAGTGTTAAACAGCATCAGTTTAGCTTTGGTCGAACACCAGATTGGTGTTTATACAACATGGTGTTGTTTCTTTTTTTTTTTACTCTTTTGGTGTGGACATGAATAGATTCCGGGATGGTGTTAAATCAACACCAGAGTTTTTGCAGTGTATTATGTCTCAATCAGTGAAGAACACAAAATTAAATGAAGTGGAGTCCCAGTAATATGCTAAAAGGGGTGAAAATTCTCACATCCGCATCCATATAGCTTCCAGAAAGTCCTCACTGCTGAATCTTCACAGCATAGTGATCAGTAGAAGATATGAACGTATTATCAAATTTGTAAAACCCTTTATGAATAAATGAATGAGTGATTGGTAGATACCTGTGACCTAACCGAGAGATGGAATCTAATGGTTTCATTGCCAGTGAAATAATGAATACAAAAGAAATAAATGAGTAGCCCATAAAAATAATCCTTTTTAATAGCCATTAGATACGATGTGAAAATCATTCATTTGTTCACTGAAGGATGTTGACCAGCTCTTTGCTTGCATTTCGACAATCTTTTAAACAGTATGGAGTCATGCTATAAATTGAAGTCACTTTCAAAGAGATGACTTATTGCCTGAGCAAGAAATTGCTTTGCCTGAATCCTAGATGAGGGCAAGACTATTCTAGTTTAAGGGTCATTGGTGTTGCTATCCCCCAAATTGATCTATTTTTCTTTCACTGCGCAATATGTTTGGTGTGATAAAGTGATGCAATAAAATGCAAAAGTTAGATTACCTTGATGTCAGAAATGGTTATAACTTGTATGGCTTTTCTTGCATTAGTATTTAGTTTTCTATTTTGGATATACTGAGGATCATCCCTTTACAATATTTATTATGATAGATCGAATGGATACCATACTGTATTGAAAATGACGGACAGTCTTGGGCGGATATGAATATTAGGAGGGGCCGAGTATGACTGTTTAGTTAGTAAAGGGTTAATGAGACCATTGTGTATCCCTGTAGATATAAGGCATCTTGTGCATTATGTGCATTTTGTGCATGTACTGCTTATCTTATAACCCTGAGCATGCATTTTTTCTTTTATTAAGAATAATGGATGAAATTTATCAAGATTTGCTTTTATTGAGTCCGTCAGCTCTGTTGTTCCTCTACATCGAATTCTCCTTTGCGTTATCGTCCTTTTTCTAAATACTTTCCTGATCATCATTCTTTTTTATTGTATGATTTCTATTTCTTGTATTAATCTCTCTCTTTCTCTCCCTCGCTCTCTCTCTCTCTTTCTCTCTCTCACATGGCTGTGAGCAGGAATTTATGGGAGAAAATGTAAAATATTAAAAAGCATCTGTGAGCAAGCTCACTTCCGAGCTGAGGGCATTTTATGCATTTAGATATTGGAACTGAAAGACCTTACATGATTGTAAAAATTTTGCAATTTACAAAATTAAGTTTTGGAAATTTATGGGGGGGGGCAAGTGCCCCACCCCCACCCCCTCTACCATTGTGTACGGCCATGCTCCCTCTCTCTCTCTTTCCTCACCCTTCTGGTATCCCCAAAGATTCTCCATCACTTCATCCTCCCTCTGATTCACCTTTCTCTTTCATTACTTCTTCTCTTTCACTCCCTCTCTCCTCACATCCATTTCTATCCTCGTCTCTCTCTCTCTCTCTCTACCTCTTCCTCCATCTTCCTCTCCTTTCATCCCTCCATCCATCTCTCCCACTTTTCCTTCCCTCCCTCCCATTGCACACTTAATCTCTCTCTCAGTTACTATTCTTTTATCCTTATCATCCTTGCTATCTTTCATCTGAAAAGTTTGTATTTTGCAGTGTTGTGCTGTCTGCATCTTTATTTCTGCATTTCCGTTTTCCCTTTATATACCAACCAGCCTGCAAGCAGTGATTTGAAACCGGGTGAAGTGCCACTGACCGATTACATGAATTCGCCTGTGTGGGACCAAGTACTATAATCTTTTTTGCATTTTACAAGTGACCCTTTTAGAGTACCTACGTGTAACCCCTTTGTATACGATCCTTTTATAGTTACATGTACCATCCCCCAACTGGCATATTATTTCTATATTTCTTAATTTTGCATTGTATAATAGTGATCCTGTCCGAAAGCATTTTCCCACTTGCATTAGACCCAACCATAGCTGCCCATATCCTTTTCCAATATAGCTTTTAGTTAGCCTGTAATTTCCCAGATTTATTTATCCTGTATTCAAATATGATAATGAAAGCAATATATCAGCATTATTTCGGAATGAAATATCATTTCGCAAAACATTCAAGTTATGCTGTCATTCATCACAGTAAATAAACTTTCATGTTAAAACTACACCACCAGTGTTTATAGAGGACCATACCAAAAGAGTTTACACCCGTGCTAAATCTGTGGTTTTAATTCAACACCTTTGGTTGCTATTGTAACACACTTTGGTGTAAATGGTGTTACAAACAAACTCAAGATTTTATTTTTAACACCTTAGGGTGCGTTTCTCCAGTGGTGTTGCACCATTGTTAAATTTGTAATGTCAAATTCATGGTGCTAGTTCAACACCTTTGGTTATTATTGTAATACTGTCTGATGTTAAGTACTCACTCCAGATTGTATTTTTAACAACTCAGGGTGTGGCCCTTTAATAACACAGATTGGTGTCAATTTCAACATGTTGGTATTTTGCAGCGTTCACCAATTTTCTTATGTGTAGTATTTCTTTTTAAATGTTATGCCTTTGTGACCCAGCATTGAGAGAACTATTCTCTGATTTTACTTCATCGTATTGAGATCTTTGAAGAAATTGCCCAACTTTGGCAAAGGTAAGCAAGTTACACATCAGTCAAATTTGAGGTATCGTTTCGGAAACACCCTTTGTATGTTGCACGTTCAGGCAAAATTTGGGGAAGAAATTATCGTTCTATAGATTATATTGAAGAAAATATGCTGTTAAATTGCATTGACGCCTATGTAAATGACAAATACATATTGCTCATTTACAACAAACGATACTTTTGTAACTTGCTTCCTTTTGCCAAAGTATGGCAGTATATCTTGTATATACTGTTAATTGTACGATGTTGTTCATTTATGGAGCTGTATTGATCTACTAAAATATGTAGGAAACTTCAGATTTACTGAATGTATATAAGATACTATAGCTACATAGATAATAGGAAAATGCAAACAACCACCATAAACAATTTGACGTGATTAAATTACTCATCACATGAATGGATAGAGAAAATAAAATGTAAATATTATGTTTATATTTACTTGATATCAATACATAAAGTGATTGTGAGTAACATTACAATTATGTATATCAGTATATTTAACCCAGTTTGATGCCGGGCCTTGTATTAGTTCTTTGAAAAGAAGACAAGCAGATACCAAATCATGTGAACATTTTATTCAGACATGCTAAGATTTTCTACAAGGAAGTGTATACATTTTTTTTTAGTTTCCAAAACTGTGTCAAAATTAAAGTAATCCGCACCAGACAGTTCATCTCCTTGTATACCTGGGGCCCCATTTCATAAAAGAGTTGCAACTGTTGTAACTTTGCCATTATGGCAACTACCATGGTAGCCTTCATTCTGATTGGCTGCTGAGCCCTGTTACCATGGTAGTTGCCATTATAGCAAAGTTACAACAGTTGCAAGTACTTTATGAAACGGGCCCCTGTAGTATACTGTGTTTCACCTGTGTCATAAAAGTTTTAAATTGATTTTAATTTCTGATGATGAAGGTTATGCTGTGTGAAATTCTAGCATTTATATTATCTTGCATTATCACCAATCCGTCTTTAGCTGAAATGACATATATTTTGTCAAAATGTAAACTTGTTTGACCGTTGTCACAGATAAATATGAGATTTCTAACACCACTTTAGATTTCATTGTTATATACACTTTCTATATTGTTCAGAAAACTATGCGTGTAGGTTTCTTGATTAGAAATACTTAAATGTGCCTTTTAACTTTCATGCAGTGATTATTAGGAGTTTGGATTGCAGTGTGAAAACTACGTATATACAAGAATAACATACTTTAATGCTTTTTCAATTGATAAGCACTTTGATATTTATGTAAAGTTTTTCTACACTGTCGGAACTGGGTTTAAAAAAAAAACTAATTTAGCGACTTCTCTTGTTTATGGATGTATTTCTGAAAAGGTGGATTGGTCTCGTACTTTTGTTTTAATTTTGTTTTTAATTTTGTCCCCAAGTATCAACTTAAATGTATATACCAATACAAGGGGGTGAGAGTTCCACTTTCCTATCCGATTTCAGATATTTTATTACGGTTTTGATTGTCAGCTTATTTTTTCTTTTTCTGTGTACAAACGTTTGGGAGTTCTTTCAATTTCAACTTTTCCCCCTATTTTTATTTATGATTATTCACACCCCTGATGATAATGATTATAATGACATTAAGTACACCATTATTTTACACTCAAGGGTTTATATATCACAACATTTACAACAAATAAGCATACACTAACAAAATACTTATTGAAATACAAATAAACAAGAAATAAAGTATAATGACTAACTTTATAGGGTAGGGGTGTGATACCTTTCTGTATGTTTATAACTATTTATTACAATTGGAAAGGGGTACATTTAAGACAAGGTACAATTAACCCATTTTTGGTTAATGGGAGAAAAATGCTTTGGGAGAAGATCTGTATTAATAACACGGAAAATCAAAAATTACCATTTCTACAAATATCTAAACAAATATTAAACATATAGAAGTGTTGTCGGGATATATCATGTTATTAATATTATTTTTTTAGTGAATTACTGTTACTTCTTTTTTAGAAAAATGTGGATCACTAGGTTTCAAGTATTTTATTTACCGCGATTGTTCTTTTGTTTGATTGAAAAATACTTATTTTAACAGCTGAAGATTAACGAGACGACTCTTCTGAGGTATTTCTTTGGGCCAAGGGGAACAGACACGCTGGACTACAAGACATTTGCAATGTAAGAAGAAATGTGTCCTTTATAGGGAAGTGCTTGAATTTTTGCTGATCCCATTTTTTATTGGCCCTATTAACAATGTTTGGTCATTTTTTATGGACTTTTTGGGGTGTGTTCTCCATATGCTTTTTTTATTCAGTGGGCAGGGGGAGGGGCTTTTAATTCACAATACACTGTATTAGAAGGAGAATGCTTACCTTTGATTTTTACTATCGAACTGAAAATAGCAATGTAGAATTCTTCAGAATCTAGGGAAAGAAAATTCTATGTACTTATATGAAGGTTGACTACACTCAGTCGCTACTCAAGCAGTAAGTCATCAAAATGACTTTTGAGCTAGGTTGATTTCTATGCCACTTATGGTAAGCTATACCTATCCCAGGTTAAACCTGGGCCTCGTCCTACAAAGAGTTGCGATTGATCTGATCAACCTCACCTATGGAAAGCCAGCCACATCTAAAATGCATGATTGCTCAAAAAAATTCTAGATATGATATATGTTCATACATTCATTGTTTTCTTGACAATTTGGTGTGTTCGCCTTTGTTTACAAAAGACATTTTGCAAATTTCCTGTAGAAAAAATTATGACACTGATGGATTCCCAGATTAATCGTAAGTCTTTGTAAGATGGGGCCCTGGGTTAACTTAGACCACACTTTTATGGAATGCCAGTTGTCAACTCACTCACCAAGTGAACAAATTATTCTTATCTTGCAGCAAAAAGTTGTCTTAACATCTTTTATATCGTGAAATGAGAAGAATATGAGATAAAAAGAAATAAAGTGAATTTTTAATGAATTATTTGGTACATTTTCTTTGCCAGGAATATAAAACAAGTGTCATGAAACCCGGCGTTCCATAGAAGTTTAAAATTCTCATTCAGACCCGGGTTAAACCGAGGATTAATTATCAGAATTCCAATCACAGTGTTTTCCAACGTTGTGGAGCCTGTGTTGCTGAAATTTGTGAGTTTTAAAGCTGCAAATCGGGGATCCAAAGGAGCAACTTGTTGTTCACCTAACGACTCAAATTAGAATGCCCCACTTACAGCTGCATTCTCTGAAAATTCAAAAGAAATTTGTTGTAATGATTAACAATATTTTGTGTTTATTTATCAATTCCAGGTTTATGGACAATCTCCAGACTGAGGTGCTTGAGCTGGAAATATCCTTTTTATTCTAATATTTGCATAGCTGAATATTTGAGAAAATGATATTTATGTTATTATGATCATAGATCATGACATGTAATATATGCCCAATAGATTGATTAATCAACTCTACTCTACTCTAGTGAAGACACTTCAATCTTACACATTCCGAGAGTTGTTACAAAAGGGGGGAAGCTAGCTTTGATTTTTGCAGTCCCAAATTTTGGAACTGTTTACCAATCCATCTTTGATCTTGTATATCTGTCGAATCATTTTAAAAAAATCTGAAAACATACCTATTTTTGTAGTAGTGTAATTGTAATATTGGAGAGTAATTTGTATATGTAAAGTACATTGACCAGTTTTAATTGATTATGCATTATATAAGCACCAATTTATTATAATTACTCTTTCCAACCTTCATACTGTTGTATTATGACTATTACTCGGATTGTCCAGTCTTGATTTTAGAGGACATGTAAATGAATCTTAGTAGAGTCAGTCTTGAGAGGGTTTTTACAAGTGGCCATGTTTATTGCTCCTGATTTTATCCCGGGAGGGGGGGGGGGGCCATTTCCATTGACGAGTGCATACCAGGCGCAACAAAAGAAAAGCGTAAGAAGGATCTCTTTTTCAAGATTGGGCATGTTACGTACGTAACGTATGACGTAATAAGGGTGTCAAAAACACTGAAATACTGGAAAAAGGGGTATAAATTTCGCTAGGAAAGCTACGTGTTTCAGGTCAAATTTGCGAGGGTATAAAAAAGACTATAATGCTTTATGAAGGATACACTTTATGCCCCAATGTTACATGTTTTGGGTCGGATTTGAGCAAGGTGTGGGAGGTGGGGCAGTACTAAATCTAATGTAATTAAAGTTGAAGCCGACGTCCGTGAACACGTCCGTGACATAACAATTAAGATATCGCTGTACTTGTTTAGGGGTTCAATTCAGGGAATACTTTTCAAGGGTACCGTTTTGTTTGAAATAGATACACTTGTTAAGGGTAGGGTTTCACACGCCAATACTTCACAAGAGGACAGTCCTCCTATAATCATTGATTTCCTTGACAATCTTTCTCTCCTCCTTCACTTCTATGAGTTCTCTAGAGGGATGCCCAGTATTGGCGAGGCAGAGTTTGCTAACATCCTCCTACGCTACACACATCTAGAGGATGCAGAAATGGAAGAATATGTTCAGAGGGTCCGAGAGCGCATGCCAGAAGAAAAGGTATAATAGACACCTCCCGTCCTAAAACTAGTTTAGTGGAAACTAGTTTAACGCATAATGAGAAGCGGTCTTGGAAGCGATCTTCCAAACCAGTTCGGAAAACCACCTCGAGATGTAGTTTTGAAGATCGCTTTGCCTCGTTAAACTGGTTTTAGCGTGAGGACACAACTGTTCTTCGCACACTTTTGAGCGCGCTACTCCACACATTGTGTGTAGAATGTCTACGCTGCGGTTTCAAATATCGCACGAAACATGTCACCCACACTGAGAGTGTTCCCATAGCAACAAGACCATTTTACGTGAAGTGGGTTTGAAAACTACTTTCGGTTGATCAAATGGGAACGCTAGCAAAGCGATCTTCCAAACTAGTTTCCTGAACCGGTTTCCAATAAACTAATTTTAGGAAGTATAATGAGAACGGTGTCTTAGTAAACAATTGGGGGGGGGGGTATTTTGTCTACACCTTGGCTATTTTCATATTACTGGGGGGCTCTTTTTAATGTTTGACTTTTTCATATAGCTGTTTCGGGGCTCTTTTTAAAGTTTCAATGCTATTTTGGTAATTTTAGTGTCAGAGAGTACATGCCTGAAAATAAGGTATAATAGTAAACTAATGGATGGGGGTATGTTTTTTTTTGGTTTGTCTGTTATGGCGATTTTCATATAGCTATTTGGCAGCTCTTTTTAGATTTTGGCTGTTTTCGTATCTATGTGGGGGCTCTTTTTAGAGATTGGCAATTTTCATATACATGTATCTGTGTGGGAGCTCTTTAAATTATATCTATTTTGATATTCATTTTGGGGGCTCTTTTTAGAAAATTTTTATATAGCTGTGTGGGGGCTCTTTTTAAAGTTTGGCTATTTTCATACAGCTATTTGGTGGCTCCTTTTAGAGTGGAGATATTTTCACAGAGCTATTCGGGGCTCTTTTTGAAATTTGCTGTTTTCATGTAGCTGTTTGGGGCTCTTTTTAAAGCTTTAATGCTATTTTAGTCATTTTGGTCTGGATAGGGATAAAGGTAACTAGGTAAACTATGTGTATTCTGTATTGGGGCAATTTGTCTAATTCCAGTTGCATGGTGTGCTGAACTCCATAGTCATTGCGTGGCGGGTGGGGTTGGGGAGTCGGTGCACATTTTTAGGGCTACTTTTGACAAATTTTAGACAATTGCCTTTTTCCCCAGCATTTTTAAACTGAATTATGCATTATTGCACAACTTAACCTATATTGATGGAAATGCAATTTTTGTTTAGATTGGTGTGCATAGCATTCATTCCATTTTCATTATGCATAACAGACCAAGGAACATTACTTGTTTTATTAATTGATGACTCCAAAAGTTAAAAGCCATTGTTTTGTTTTGTTTTTAACTACTAGTTATGGAAAGTGAAAACTGCAACCTTTGCAACTCCCAGCTTCACTTTCAAACTAATTTGAATCTGCAAACAAAATATGTGCAGATTTGATTTTTAATCCATTTCACTTTTGTTTTGCAATACCATACGTTGCACAAGAAAGTCAAATAGTATGATTTTACAATGTAATCAAGTTGTTCTGAATTTATTTTCTCTGAAGAATGATCAGAAGATATAAAGGATAATGTAAAGAAATCAAATGGCTATCACTTTCTTTAAAACCCAGGTCAAACTCTCTTTTTACATGAATAATTAATACATTATTATGTCTCTTCTTTTAATACTAATATAAAGTTTGGTGAAAGAGTAAGTATTATTATTTTTGTTTTAAACAACACACCGCTGCTTTACTCAAATCTTCAGAACTATGCAAAGAAAAGGCATCGCTGCTTTCATATTAATAGATCTCCAAGTACCATCAAGACATTGGATTCTTATTTTATAGTTTAATTTTAGCTAAAAAATTGATGGAATGAGGTAAATTATTTCCTAATAATAGTGAAGCTACTATAGGCATATACTGTACTCTCATGCATTTAATATTGCACATGGTATTATATTACTACCCTGGCTGTCGTTGAGCCACAATTTAGGTGCCTAAGCATTCAAGGGATAAATCCTAATGGGAACCCACTCACCTCTCCGGGGTTAGGTGCAGCACAATGTGGATAATTTCTTGCTGAAGGAAATTAACAGCAGGATTGGGAAGGGGGCGCTATAAATCATCTAAATGAAATCATAAAAACTTATATCCTGCCTTGGTTTCTGCAGTCTTCACTTACTGAATATGCCTTATCAGGGGAAAATCATGGAATTCCATTGCCATTAAAATGCTTGGGAGCTTGGTGCTCGGTGAAGGAAGGGGTGTTGCCATCAATTTGCTATTAACTGCAAGTCTTTTTCAGGTCGCAAAACTAATTATAAGTATTCAGATTTGCCTGTTTCTTGTAACTGAAGTATACATTTATTTCCTCTTATTAAAATTGATGTATCAGTTAAAAAATTGCAGTTGTTGATTGCAATCAATTTCAAAGATTCTTAAGTAATGGAAATCGATTAGTACTATAGAGCTATCTATGAAGGTAAATATTGAATAGAATGATAACTAATTTTAAGATCAAGTCTGCCCCAGAAAAATTTTGATTTTAATAAATAGAGAAAACCATACTAGGATAATGCTGAAAGTTTCATCAATATCGGATGTAAAATAAGAAAGTTATGACATTTTAAAGTTTCGCTTATTTTTCACAAAACAGTGATATGCACAACTCAGTGACATGCAAATGACACAGTTGATGATGTCCTTCACTCACTTTTTTTTGGTTTGAATTATACAATTTTTTTTTACATATTTGATAATAAGGACCAACTTGACTGAACCATGTAGTATCAAACAAAGCTAATTCCACATGTTCAGGGAGGAATTAATTGTTTCACTTGACAATGAGGAGAAAATTAGATTATTTCGTACAATAAAATACAAAAGAGATAGTGAGTGGATGACATCATCAGTCTCCTCATTTGCATACCGATCAGGATGTGCATATAACCGGTTTGTGAAATTAACCAAAAGTTTAAAAACTTTTTTATTTTACATCCGATTTTGATGAAATTTTCTGCGTTTTGCTTGTTGGATTTTTCTCTTTTTATTCATATCAACTTTTTGTTGGGTTGGACTTGGCCTTTAACAAGATCTGTAACATTTCCCATCTATTCAGCACAGTAACTAAATTATATTCTCTACTGCGCTTTTTAACGTATACATACCATTACACCAGCTGTAGCTTAGCTGCCATATAAGGGTACAAGGGCATGAAATCAATCCAGGGGGTGCATGTCATAGAGCTGTTTATGATATTAAGTACGACTTTACGATTGACTATGATATGGTAAGCATGAAGTGATTTTCAGTTGTGTCTTCCAAAAATTGAAACTTAGAAATGATAGACACTTGTTTCTGCAAAGTACAACACTTGCCACACTTTAAAATAATTTGAATAAAATGATGTTAATAAAATGATATTTACCTAAATAGTAACTTTAACCGCTTAGAGGCAATTTGCAAATTTGCGGTATATAAAATTGTTATTATTATTATTTATGCAATCGGCTGCAAAAGTATCTTGATGCTTTATTGTTAACTATTCACCAGGGCTCTGTAACACAAAGATTGGCGATCAATCGCTAAATGAACTGACCAATCAATATCAATGTTAGTTGTTACATGCACATTAAGTTTAAAATACTGACCAGGGACCGATCAGAGCGTTTTTTTTTCATATTTGTAATTCATCGCAAACCTTTGTGTTTATGGAGCCCAAATTGTTTATGACAGGGATTTATTACACTAATGGTTTTCATTAGTTTTTTTTATAATTGCATAGCTACTATTTTATGCATTTTTGTCTCGCCTGCATAGCAGAGCGAGACTATAGGCGCCGCTTTTCCAACGGCGGCGGCGGCGTCAACATCAAATCTTAACCTAAGGTTAAGTTTTAGAAATGACATCATAACTTTGAAAGTATATGGACCTAGTTCATGAAACTTGGACATAAGGTTAATCAAGTATTACTGAAGATCCTGCCTGAGTTTCAGGTCACATGACTTAGGTCAAAGGTCATTTAGGGTCAATGAACTTAGACCATGTTGGGAGAATTGTTTTCAAAATCTTAACCGAAGGTTAAGTTTTTGAAATGACATCATAACTTAAAAAGTATATGGACCTAGTTCATGAAACTTGGGCATAAGGTTAATCAAGTATTAGTGAACATCCTGCACCAGTTTCAGGTCACATGACCAAGGTCAAATGTCACTTAGGGTCAATGAACTTCGGTCAAGTTGGGGGTATTTTTTTAATTACTATCATAACTTTGACATTTATGGATCTAGTTCATGAAATTTGGACATTAGGTTAATCAAGTACCACTGAATATTCTGTGCGAGTTTCAGGTCACATGACCATGGTCAATGGTCATTTAAGGTCAATGAACTTTGGCCATGTTGGGGGTCTTTGTTAAATTACCATCCTAACTCTGAAGTTTATGGATCTATTTCATAAAACTTGGGATATAAGAGTAATCAAGTATCACTTAACATCCCCTGTGAGTTTCAGGTCACAAAACCAAGGTCAAAGGTCAGTTAAGGTCAATAAACGTAGGCCATGTTGGGGTAATTGTTGAATTGCCATCATAACTTTGAAAGTTTATGGATAAAGTGAATGAAATGTGGACATGGGTGTAGTTGACAAGTCTTAAGTCACCGTTCAAATGTCATCTACATGTATGGTCAATGAACGTGAATGGTATTATGTCATTATATGAATGGTGTTTTTGTGAATGATTATTTTATAGTAGTTTTCAAAGTTAGCACTGCTGCTATATTAAATCGCGTAATGCAGGCGAGACTGCCAGAGGCGTTCCACTTGTTAATGAAAAAAAGACGCTTTTAAAATGAAACTTGAAATTTTGATTGGAGATTTCATCAGCATAGTACAGAGTTTTAAACTGACATTAGTTGTGAATCACTCGATGCAGGTTCAGTGTAGAAGAGAGTTACTATAGTATGACCACGGAGCTTGTATGTGGAACTATGGGAGCTGAAACATGCAACATTTGTACTAGTATACATGTATTATCCAAAAATAAGCATACCATTGCATGGTTATTTGTCATTATGATAAGATGCATATTTAGTACTGTGCCCTTGTTAACCAAGCCATTACGAAACAACTTGCTTTTTTCTTTGTGACATCATTTTAAGCTTACCTGGGTAAATGTAAATGTGAATCTCAATTCATGCACTTAAGAATATATCCAATCAGAAATTCTATCCCCATGTTTTATTCCTGGGTGTCAGAAATTTCTTTTGAGGTATAACACAATACAAGAAGGAAATATCCTTATTTGTGCAATGGTACAAGAATTTTTGTTCTGTGAAAGAGAGACATTCTTACTCTTTCACACCTCATGCAATATTTTGTAACATCACCCTTCTGTCCATTCTCTATTTCTATACTATTGCACATTAGGACCCCCTTGCAGGCCTGTATGTAAGACGAAAAGAGTCCCTATTCGGTGGTTTAAGACCGCCTCAAAGTTTGTCACTCCAGGTATTTTGGCAGTGTGAAAGCAAATTACACATTATCTCCCCGAAAGAAAATACCCGCTAAATCGTGGGTACTTGTCAATATTCCGAGAACTCTGGCAGGGATTTTTTCCAAGGTCGCAGTTATTTTGGCAGTGTGAAAGCAAATTACGGAACTTTTAGCCCAGGGTGTAGTTGGCCGGGCGCGGGCGCCGTGGGTGGCTGCTGAGCCAGCGATTTTGAATCTCACACCTCTCTCTGCTTATCAGACCATACTGTTCATGCTGGTAACTTCAGGAACTTATCCCGAAGGGTATGTTTCAGGGCGATGTGAATGCAGGAATAATTAACAGGTATTTTTTTAGCCTGAAGAAGTTCTCATAATTTAACAGGGATTCTTATGATCGAGGCAGTTTGAAAACACTTATTGAGAGTCCTTTGGTGATCCTTTCTTGTGGTAAATGATACACACCAGGGTCCCATTTCATAAAGGACTTGCAACTGTTGTAATAATGGCAACTACCATGGTAACAGGGCTCAGCAGCCAATCAAAATCAAGGTTTCCATGGTAGTTGCCATAATGGCAAAGTTACAACAGTTGCAAGTCCTTTATGAAACGGGACCCAGATTTTCATTGGTGTTTATGTGCAGTTCCTAAGAAAGGGTCCCTATTTGATTGTAAATTCCCTAATAACTTAATATAAAAAGCCTTACACCTTCCTAGATAGATATAAGAAATTATGTTCTCCAATCATAAAAGCAAAAATTATTCTGGTTTGACTTATATGAAAGAAAAATGATATTTGGAGGGGTCCATTTTATCATTGTTAAAACAGGTAAAATACATCACTGCTTCATTTGCCAAACTTAGCAATCCATGGGGAAAATGGACAAATATTACAATCATGACACCATTTGGCATCAGTGTAACTTGGCAAGAGTAAGATGATACAACAGACAGTTGCTCTAACAGTCAAGTCACGTCTTCTATTGTTCAGCTGTGTGAAAAGAGTTGACAAAAGCATCTACCACCTGTTTCAGGAGAAAAATTTATTTTATAAGTCATTCACTGAAGTAGGTAACCAGGTAACCATTGCATATAAACTGTGCCGTTAGTGGTAACTGCCATGGTCACTTTCTCAGCACCCAATGCCCCTTCCCTTTGGAATAAGCTACCATCTTACATTCATAAAGTCTGTGAATCAGTTCAAAACCCTACTCAAAACCTACCTATGATTCACAGTTATAGGTCGGTCAATTGGAGGTGCACACCAGTTTTGATATTTGATTATTAGTTTAGTTGCATTAATTTTTGTGTCATTTTCCCCTGCCACATTTTTTTCTTTTAATCCCAAGTATAAACCATAAACAGAACACAGTGCGCTCAGAAACACCAGTAGTAAGCGCCTTATAAATGTTATATATTATTATTAAATCAAGTTGTCAGTGGTAGATAATCAGCAAAGACATCAGGGCCCTATCTTTCATAGAGCTACGATTGATCCGATCAACCTCAAATATATGGAAATTCATTGATGCACTGGTACAGATGGGGGGACGAAGAAAAAAAAGAGAAAGGACAGGGTTAAGGGTAAAATATTATATTGTTTTTTTAATATTATGTCAAAATCTATCACAAACTTGGAATTTTGTCATAAAAATGTCGAAATTTCTCGCTTACTTCGCTCGCTGGCAACTTTTTATTAATTTCACGCGATACGCCATGTCAAGCCCCCTAAAAATGTTGGGCTTATTACGCCACTGCATTGATGTCATAATTTTTTTCTTCAGGAAATCTGCACAATGTCTTTTCTAAACAAAGATATTAAAAGCACACTGAATTTTCAAGAAAACTATGAATTTATGACTGGACATCATATCTAGAAAATATGTTGAACAAACCTGCTTTTTAGATGATGACATTGCTATCTTTCCATTGTAGTGGTTGATTGGATCAATTGCAATGCTTTTTAAGACAGGGCCTTGGTATCATCATTATGAGCAAATACATTTTCAGATGTACATCTTTGCCACAATAAGGAACACATAGAAAGGATGCTTTCAAAACCATTTCATTGTAACATTGAAAGCCGAGTTTGCCGTTTCCATCTCACCGTTATGAGCGGGGATCCCTCCCTGTAATTCAGAGTGTGCATTTCAGCGAATGCTTGAGCGCCCGATCAAGGTAGCTGTGCTAAAACCGGGGTAATGATACTGTAACATTATAATGTTAAGCAGGCACGCTGGGAGAACAGTTTTCAGAACTGAAGTGACTACCCTGGGTAAAAATCAAGCCATAAAAATCAAGCCATAATGATGATTCATCATTGCGCCCCCCAAAGGTGACTGCCAGCCTAAGATATCCAAATGGCCTTGGTACATCACCCATTGTCCATCATTAATGTTTAAGTTTTCTAATAACTTTGCGTCAGTTGCTCAGATGATAACCATACTTGGGTTATAATTAGCCAACCATCAGCATTGGTCTTTCAATGTTCTTTCATTTTTTCATTCACTTTTATGGTTATGTTTTTTTTCATTGTAAATTCTTTATATGTAAATGCGCTTTGTACATTTCCAAGAAAAGGCGCTATAAAAATGAAATAATTGTTATTATTATTAATGTTGCAGCTGCTTGGATAAAACCAGACTTTGGTAATAACTGCATGGGCTACATTAATATAGGGTACCATACCATCACATATACTTAAAGGTCAAGTCCACCCCAGAAAAATGTTGATTTGAATAAATAGAGAAAAATCAAACACGTACAACACTGAACATATCATCAAAATTGGATGTGAAATAAGAAAGTTACCACCTTATAAAGTTTCGCTTATTTTTCACAAAACAGTTATATGCACAACTCAGTGACATGCAAATGAGAGAGTCAGTGATGTCCCTCTCTCACTATTTCTTTTTTTTTTTTTCTTTTAATTATACAATATCTCAATTTTTACTGAATTGACAATAAGGACCAACTTGACTGAAAAATAAAATGTTAAAACAATGGTAATTCTACATTTTTAGGGAGAAATAACATTTTGTTTCACAGGACAATGAGAAGAAAATTAGAATATTCCATATAATAAAATACAAAATAAATAGTTAGTTGGTGATGTCATCAGTCACCTCATTTGCATACCAATGCATGTACGTGTAACTGTTATGTGAAATTAAGAGAAACTTCAAAATATCATAACTTTCATAACATCCGATTTTGATAAAATTTTCAGTTATGCTAGTTTGATTTTTCTCTGTTTATTCCAAGCAAATATTTGTTGGGGTGGACTTGTCCTTTAACTCTCCATCTTGGACCAAAAATGGTGAATGCCTGGAAGCCGCTGAAGTTGATGCATAAAGCCTTTGAATCCCATTTTGTCTATGCAGAGTGTGAGGGATAAGCAAGGAAAAGGCGCTTGTGGGATTCTTGTGTGAAAGATGCGGATTTTGGTATAAAGAGGTTACAAGATAAGTCAAAGGTCATTTGAGGTCACACATTACAGTTAATATGCAAGATTTCTCTTATGACACATAACTGCACTTTTTGCTGCAATTTATATTAATAAAAGACACTGATGATTTGTTCCTGCAGTTGAACAAACCTTGATTTTAAGATTGATAACTTAAAAATTGATTAATTAATTAGTTTTTTATTTGTCTTTACAGGGTATCTCTTTTGAAAGCTTCACAGAATTCTTTCAGTTTATCAATCATCTTGATGATTTTGAGATTGTCCTGAGGATGTACACATTCGCAGACCAACCCATCACACAAGGTAATAACTAGATTTAAATTATACAACCACCTGAAAACTAAAATAAACCATTTCATTGCCACAAAACAATTACACACAATTATATTGTACACATTCGCAGACCAACCCATCACACAAGGTTATAACTAGATTTAAATTCCACAACCACCTGAAAACTAAAATAAACCATTTCATTGCCACAAAACAGTTACACACAATTATATTGTACACATTCGCAGACCAACCCATCACACAAGGTAATAACTAGATTTAAATTATACAACCACCTGAAAACTAAAATAAACCATTTCATTGCCACAAAACAATTACACACAATTATATTGTACACATTCGCAGACCAACCCATCACACAAGGTAATAACTAGATTTAAATTATACAACCACCTGAAAACTAAAATAAACCATTTCATTGCCACAAAACAATTATACACAATTATATTGTACACATTCGCAGACCAACCCATCACACAAGGTAATAACTAGATTTAAATTCCACAACCACCTGAAAACTAAAATAAACCATTTCATTGCCACAAAACAGTTATACACAATTATATTGTACACATTCGCAGACCAACCCATCACACAAGGTAGTAACTAGATTTAAATTCTACAACCACCTGAAAAATAAAATAAACCATTTCATTGCCACAAAACAGTTATACACAATTATATTGTACACATTCACAGACCAACCCATCACACAAGGTAATAACTAGATTTAAATTATACAACCACCTGAAAACTAAAATAAACCATTTCATTGCCACAAAACAATTACACACAATTATATTGTACACATTCGCAGACCAACCCATCACACAAGGTAATAACTAGATTTAAATTCCACAACCACCTGAAAACTAAAATAAACCATTTCATTGCCACAAAACAATTATACACAATTATATTGTACACATTCGCAGACCAACCCATCACACAAGGTAATAACTAGATTTAAATTCCACAACCACCTGAAAACTAAAATAAACCATTTCATTGCCACAAAACAGTTACACACAATTATATTGTACACATTCGCAGACCAACCCATCACACAAGGTAATAACTAGATTTAAATTCCACAACCACCTGAAAACTAAAATAAACCATTTCATTGCCACAAAACAGTTACACACAATTATATTGTACACATTCGCAGACCAACCCATCACACAAGGTAATAACTAGATTTAAATTCCACAACCACCTGAAAACTAAAATAAACCATTTCATTGCCACAAAACAATTATACACAATTATATTGTACACATTCGCAGACCAACCCATCACACAAGGTAATAACTAGATTTAAATTCCACAACCACCTGAAAACTAAAATAAACCATTTCATTGCCACAAAACAGTTACACACAATTATATTGTACACATTCGCAGACCAACCCATCACACAAGGTAATAACTAGATTTAAATTCCACAACCACCTGAAAACTAAAATAAACCATTTCATTGCCACAAAACAGTTACACACAATTATATTGTACACATTCGCAGACCAACCCATCACACAAGGTAATAACTAGATTTAAATTCCACAACCACCTGAAAAATAAAATAAACCATTTCATTGCCACAAACAATTACACACAATTATATTGTACACATTCGCAGACCAACCCATCACACAAGGTAATAACTAGATTTAAATTCCACAACCACCTGAAAACTAAAATAAACCATTTAATTGCCACAAAACAGTTACACACAATTATATTGTACACATTCGCAGACCAACCCATCACACAAGGTAATAACTAGATTTAAATTCCACAACCACCTGAAAACTAAAATAAACCATTTCATTGCCACAAAACAGTTACACACAATTATATTGTACACATTCGCAGACCAACCCATCACACAAGGTAATAACTAGATTTAAATTCCACAACCACCTGAAAACTAAAATAAACCATTTCATTGCCACAAAACAATTATACACAATTATATTGTACACATTCGCAGACCAACCCATCACACAAGGTAATAACTAGATTTAAATTCCACAACCACCTGAAAACTAAAATAAACCATTTCATTGCCACAAAACAGTTATACACAATTATATTGTACACATTCGCAGACCAACCCATCACACAAGGTAATAACTAGATTTAAATTCCACAACCACCTGAAAACTAAAATAAACCATTTCATTGCCACAAAACAGTCATACACAATTATATTGTACACATTCGCAGACCAACCCATCACACAAGGTAATAACTAGATTTAAATTCCACAACCACCTGAAAACTAAAATAAACCATTTCATTGCCACAAAACAGTTATACACAATTATATTGTACACATTCGCAGACCAACCCATCACACAAGGTAATAACTAGATTTAAATTCCACAACCACCTGAAAACTAAAATAAACCATTTCATTGCCACAAAACAGTTACACACAATTATATTGTACACATTTGCAGACCAACCCATCACACAAGGTAATAACTAGATTTAAATTCCACAACCACCTGAAAACTAAAATAAACCATTTCATTGCCACAAAACAGTCATACACAATTATATTGTACACATTCGCAGACCAACCCATCACACAAGGTAATAACTAGATTTAAATTCCACAACCACCTGAAAACTAAAATAAACCATTTCATTGCCACAAAACAGTTACACACAATTATATTGTACACATTCGCAGACCAACCCATCACACAAGGTAATAACTAGATTTAAATTCCACAACCACCTGAAAACTAAAATAAACCATTTCAT